>NW_009225175.1:55598-55885 GCF_000690835.1 Fulmarus glacialis
CTCCGAGACTCTCCTACAGCGTTGGAAGTGGCTTGAACGTGGATCAGGAGATGGTGGAGGAGCTTTGGTCCTTTCCTGCCCACAGCCACCAAGTGAATCTGCTGCAGATTCCCCCGGGCTCGGGGGTCTTGGGTCAAGCAGGGTGGAGGGTGGCAGGTTGAAGCCTGAGCTGTGGGAAGGACTTAGCTGCCCTCCCGCGGGACAGCCCGATAGATGGGTGGGAGAACGACAAACGAGCGTCAGCCGTCAGTCTGTGCCCAGCGCAGCCCCGAGCAGCCTGGAAGCTG
>NW_009225176.1:0-3577 GCF_000690835.1 Fulmarus glacialis
AAAGCTGGTGAAAGGGCTGGAAGGAAAGTCCTATGGGGAGTGGCTAAGGACTTTGGGTTTGTCTAGTTTGGAGAAAAGGAGGCTGTGGGGTGACCTCATTGCTCTCTACAGCTTCCTGAGGATGGGAAGTGGGGAGGGTGGTGCTGATCTCTTGTCCCTGGTATCCAGTGATAGGACATGTAGGAATGGTTCAAAGCTGCATCAGGGGAGGTTTAAATTGGACATTAGGAAGCATTTCTTTACCGAGAGGGTGGTCAAACAGTGGAACAGGCTTCCTAGAGAGGTGGTCGATGCCCCAAGCCTGTCAGTGTTTAAGAGGCATTTGGACAATGCCCTTAATAACATGCTTTAACTTGCTCACCCTGAATTGGTCAGGCAGTTGGACTAGATGATCATTGTAAGTCCCTTCCAACTGAAATAGTCTATTCTAAGTCTATTCTTCCCACGGTGCTGTTACTCACATGTGAGTAGGAGAGGTGATCTCAAACGCTTTGGCACTGTGTACCAAGGGTTCTATCCATTGGGACGGAAGGGCTGATAGTCTGGACTCATGCCAAACTGGTTTCTGTGGTAGGGATGGTGGAACCCCACATAGTGCGTGTGGGAGGCAAAGTACACCAGCCTGCTCCAAATTATTTAAACATAACATGAAATGAACTGTGGAGATCAGGCAATCTGTCCCCCTACCCTCTGGCAAATCAAGTTTGGTACTTCAGCTGGTTAACACCTCTTCAAAGCTCTTAAAATTTGTACTGTCAAAGTGATAGTGTAAAGCTCAGTCTGGGTCACGACTTAGAGGCAATGTAAAGCCGTGGTGCAGCAGCACAGATGCTGGTTTCTTTCTCTTTCCACTGTATGTTCAGTAGTTTACACCATTTCATTCATGTTTTTAGGACATTTAATCAAACTGTTGGAACTTACGAGGAGCTCCAAACTTATCTTGAAGGTTATGTGGCTAATCTGGCCCGGGATGAAAAGCGACATGCGAAGTAAGTCAGATCATTTGCTAGGCACATCTTTGGTAGGTACTCATAAAAAAGAGTGATAGATATGTAAGTAGAATCATGGATGGTAGTTGACGGAGATGGGCTGCTAGGAATGATAGCAATCACTATAATAAAACTGTCTGGATATGCTTATGGAGTCCAAGAAATTTTTTCTGAAACAAAAATTACATAGAATCTCAGTATATTGACTTCCAACCAAGAATTCACTCTATCCCAAGAAAACTGAGCACAGAAAACTAGTTAAAGTGTGCTCAAATAATTTTTTGCATTCGAATGGTAAATTCTTTGACTGGTAAAGCACCTAAATGTCAACTTTAACTCCCGATTGAGTTAATGAAACTGTATTACTGTACAAAAGACTAATTGCCATTTCAAATAGAAATAAGCAGACATAAAAGAAACAGTTTATTTTTAATGTTTCAGTGTAGCCCTGGTGCTATTAAAGAGTTTGCTTTTAGCTGTGGACCACACTTTTAGTTTATCTGCCTCTGATTTCAACCAGAGCACTATTGGAAGATTAGCAGAATATGTTTGTCTTCTGTTTAGAAATATAGCTACATTTTTATTTCTGATCATTCTACTGGCACTGGTACACAGTCCTTCAGAAATTGGTTCTCCAGCTTGGACTGCCCAAAGTTTTGCAGCTGACTGCAAATTTGGAGCCTCACCACGGATCAGCTCTTGATAAAAATACTATTGATTGTACTCAGTGAACTTCAGTAGTATTTTGCTTCTAATTTACTTCCATAGGATGTCCAGAAAGAAAGTGCTTCTGCATAAAATAAAATTAAGATTCTGTTAGGAAATAAGAAGGCTTTTCTTTTATTTTTTTTATAGGAGTATTAGAGTACTGTGATAGAGGTAGCTGGCAAGGAAAGCACTAACCTATGTTAATTTTCTTAATGCAGAGGAACATCATTCTGTGGACAGTTGACCAAAGAGGTGTCTTTGGAGATGATAGAGCTGAAGGAGAAGGTAGCCCAGTTCCCTTCTACCCCATTCCAGAATTTAGAAGTTGTCACAACTCTGGGTGTTGGTGGGTTCGGAAGGGTTGAGCTTGTAAGAGCTTGTTTTAAACGTATTCAAGTAGTTATCTGTTTAGATGATTGATTTAACCATTGAAAAATGTGAAGGATTTTAATATTCTGCATGCTTGTGCCTCTCAGGCAGAGGTAATTCTGTATAAAGCAATGCATAGTTTAAAAATATTTTGAGGACTTCAATGTTCAAAGAAATAAATCCATTCTTGTGTGCCTTCATTACTGCTGTTAAAAGTATCTTCTTGGTCACTAGACATATATTCATCAGTTTGTGCACGTGGAGTTTACAGATGTGCCTACCTGCATTGTGTTCCCTGAGTTGCAGGCCTTTTCCCAAGATTCTGCCTGGACCTGAAGTAATCTCCAGCATCACATAGCCTGTGTTGTTAGAATTGCTTCAGTATGCCCCACAGCAACTGTAACCAGTGTGATCTAGCTCTGAGCTGTGTTGACTTTGAAATTTCCAACAATTTGTAATGGCTCTTTTGAGTCATATCCAGTAGCATGAACAGCTGTGTTTCTGGGATGCGAAGAGCCACATTAGACTAAATTCTTAAATTCCAGTCTCCTCTGGCTGACTAGCAAACATCTGAAAAATATGTGAACGCTTCTTGTGCAGGCTGCTGAAGGTAATGATAAATTAAAGAAGACTATGTGATTTTTAGTGAAGTCAATAATCCTATACAGTAGTTAGACCATCAATTGTTTTATTCCGATTCATGCTTTACAAAACAAATTACCATACTGGTTGACTGCCAGATTGGAAATTCTACAGCATCACCTGAATAGTAAGTTAAAAATTGAATTCTCAGCCAGCTGTAGAACACCGATAGCAGCTTCCCTGGTTTCCTGGAAGCCCTGTTTTAACTTCCATCTTTTTATTGCATATTGGATAGTATTTCAGTGTAATGCAAAATCATTTGTAAACATTATTCATAAACTGCCTCTGCTTTTTGTTGTTTTGTATTATGCTGGTGTTTAGAAATCTTAAATTAAAATTAGGACCCATTGTGGTATAAACTAATTGTTAAATATAGTACCTGTCCAAACTGCTGCTGTTTTGTATACATAAAACGAACAAAGGGAACATTTCTTTTAATTTTACAAGTGGGGACTGGGACTCTAAAAAGATTTGATGCTTGACTTAAAATGATAGAGAACAGTTCTGCAGAAAATCTGGAATTTGTCCCTCTTTACAGTCATCAATTTCAGTCCTGTGTGTCACGAATGGATGGTTTTAAGGCCGAGTAAAGAATCACTGGCAAAGGTATTGGCAAAGGGTGATTTTAATAGAAATTTATAGAAACGTGACTTAACAGAATTTGATGGCAAGGTTCACTCTATTGACAGAATTTGATGGCAAGGTTCACTCTATTACTTATTACATGGATTAAGTTTACACAGGGGAAAATCGTATTAGAATTGTGTTGGAATGATTTGTACAGAGATTAAGGGTAAAAGGGTTAAAGGGTAAAAAGGGTAAAAGAGTAAAAAGGGGATTCTCCTGTTGAGTCACGAGGTTCAGAAGAG
>NW_009225177.1:0-45190 GCF_000690835.1 Fulmarus glacialis
ATGATTCTATGATTCTATGATTCTAGTGAAGCCATTTATGCATTTGGAAGTTCTACAATTAAGCAGCTTCAAGTATCACTATACAAAAGATCCTTTGTATGCCCCTTTTCAAATAGGGACTTGCTTACACTTAGTTTCTGCAAGAAGGGACCTGCATCTTACACACCTAGTTTAGTTGTTTACTCACCTCTACCCACACTACTTTTGCAAGTGTGGTCACTCGCTTTCTCCTGAAGTGTGGAAGCTTATACAATCATCTCCATTCTGGAAGAGGAAAGTAGGGGAGGATACTGCTCTCAGTGATTTTGCCTTCAGCGTGCCTTCTCCCATTCTCAGGAAAGGTCTCGATCAGATGACTTTTTCCTCTAGAGCCGAAACGGTCAATCTGGGCCACACACGGGCATGGGGCATCCATCTCTTCTGACAATGTAGACTTAAAAATGAGTCACAGTGTAGGCAAAAAGTACTATCAGGCTCTCATACGACTCAACATTTTCATGAAAAAGATAAATCAAATTGGTCCAAGAAGCTCTGCTCTTCTGCATTTGCCACCCTTCTCTTCTAGTAAGAGCATCAAGTGCATCGCCATGCACCCTCAGCTTCAGATGACAAACAGACCAATTTTAATGTATACCCAATTTGTGATCAGTCAATACAACTTCAATTATTCACCCTTAAGTTTTTATGTAGCCTGCCACACATACTTAGACATAACCTTTAAATTCCAAAAGGCCATTTGTAAATTGGTTTCAAAATCTCAAGTCCAGACACAGGAACAGACCTGTGCAAGTTCTCTTGCAAACTGTGACAGCATGTTTTATATCTTTAATCACAGAAAAGAAAAAAATTTACTTTTAAGTTCAGAGATTATTTTATTCTCTATTCATCTCATTTTGTGTATTTCAGTTAAATTCCACACAGAGGGGTACAGATGATTTAAGTCTGTTTAAATCAAGTCAGATCAAAGTTGGATATAAAATTTGAAAAGTTCATCTTAAGATTTAACTACACATTTGAAGTAAGCTTCTGTCTTTTTTTCTTAATTCCAGTTGCTCTGTATTCTTCTCTTTGCTTCAAATATTCTGTTTTGCATTCCTCATAGAATAATGGATCAGAATAGCTACAAGAGAGACAAATACATAATTCTGTTTTTCATCTTGGAATATGGAACAGATATTGCATGAGTAACACTCATAACTGATCTTCCTTTCACACCCAAAGAAAATTTGCCTGCCTTCAATAATAAAATACCTTTTTTAATAAAATACATAAGCTGTTTAAGGTATCTTTGTAAACTCTAAATACTGAGTTGGTCTGCATTCTCTCATGATATTGCTCTCTCTTGAGGCATAGTCCTTTTCAAGCCTCTACAGTGAAGCCATTTAGAGGAAAGGTAGAAAAAGGGAAAGACATTTGGTATTTCAGTTCAGCTAAATAACTTGTTATTATTTGCAGCAGGGAATCTGCTGGAGTACACTTATATTTATGCACTCAAGCAACTACTAGGAACAGGTTCCAAGTTTATGTTTTGAACAGTAAACATGTAGGTCCTTGATTATTAAATTGAATTCATTTTTCTCATAATTTTGATTTTAAGTATAATTAATCAAGCACTAAACATTTTTGTCAGTAGTGTGTATTTGGTTTGGGTGTTGCTTTTTTCTTTTCTTTTTTTTTTTTTTAAAACGCAAAATTTAATGCATGGAGGTATAGACAAATAAAACTGAGTAACTCCATCAAGTTCTCACTGCAGTTAGGCTTGAACTCTTGCCTGGGTGCACATGTTTTTTCATCAGTTCCCAAATACCTGAGAAGAACTGTCACTAGTTCAAAGGCATTTAGTCTTAATCTCTGGTTTAACAGGCCAGGACACACATTCCACCAAAAACCAAACCAACCTCCTTCTCCCCCCGGTCAAACTCAAAAAATCCCCAACCCTCACGCTGGGAAATTCAAGAATCTAACACTTCAGCCTGATGGCACTGGGGATAAATTAGGACTTCCAAAAGAGATGTTTCAATCCACCATGGCATCAAGTTGACCTCTTTAGTATCTAACAACTTCCCATTGCTGCTGCTATTGCTGTTCAGAACAGCAGGACACTTTCAGGACAAAGACTACATCTTAAAAAACAGTTCAAGAAGCAAAATCAAAACAAACTTATCCTGTCTCACTAACAGAGTATGAAGGTGCTTCTGTTGCTCACGCCCGTTCCCCCCATGTGTAATTCAGCATAATGAATACAGGGCTACATGTTGTCTGGGCTGAAAATCTGGATCTGTCACCTTTTAAACCAAGTAGAGAGTCTTCATAGCCATAGGATAGCTTTATCAAGGAAGTAAAATTTTGTCAGGTAGGGCCTTGACCAGCACATTTTTCTTCTAAAGCAAAGATGCAATTTTCAGAAAATACATCAAAGTCAATAACCTTACAAAACCCTTTTAAGAAGATTTAAGATTTCTACTCATTTCTAGATTAGTATAGGCCATACAACAAAAAACCAACAAAAACTCACGAGGGACTTACTAGCCAACCAGACAATCTTTCAGTGCTGTGTTCTCTTGCCGACACTTCACCACCATAAGAAGACCAGTTTCTTGACAGCATTTAGTAAATGCTGGGGGGAAAAAAAAAACAACACAAACTAAATTAAAGTTACAAGAATGACAATTGGTAAAAAAATCCTCCTATGTGTATACTATTCCATATAAAAAAACCTCACAGACCAGATCTGATTTATTATTATTAATATAACCATAGTTGGCCTGGAGTCTTATACTCTTTGTAAGGTCTTTGTCACTTGTTTAGCAACAAGATTTTAATTGGGATTCTCCCCTCATATTATATAACACGTTCACACACATACTGCTGTTGCTAATACCAACAAATTTCTGAAGTTATTCTTGCAGCAAATCCATAATTCTTGCACCTGCTTTTCATACTGACTACTCAGGGCTACCACAGCAAAACAAAAGGAAGCACAAAAAATTAGGTAAGCCAGGGTTGTTAGCGTTTCCTCTACAATGAAAGCTTTTGAAATTACTGAAGCACATTTGTATCTACAAATTAAGGGGGTAGTAATGTTGACCGCAACTACTGTCTCAAAGAAATGCCACTGGCATTCACCTCCTGTGAAGGTTCCCTTGGGACAGGAGATAAGAAACTGTGAGGTCATGGTTCTTTCCTGGCATTTCCAAAAATCCCTCCTGGGTGTGCAAGGAGAATGCCAGCAGTTTTTCAGCCGCGAGTGCCAGGTTGTACACCATGGCACTACAGTGGTCCAAGAAGGACTGCTATATTCTCTGTATCTTCTTTGCGTTGTGTAGTGGCCTGTAGCTGTTTTTCAATATGGAGTTTCTTCCAAGTCCAAATGGCTAGTAAAGAGCATTGCCCACAAAAATACTGATGATCATTTCTGGGATCATGATCTCTGGCATTGAAGAACAAGAGAATATAAAAGGGAGGAGAGACAATGATCTGCCTCTTCCCAAGATAAACGATCTTGCATCGGTTTGGTCAATGAAGTGAAAGTACCAGGTCAGTCTTATGGGTTTTTGCATCACTTCCATTTTTTAAGCTTACTGTATAGATAAACCTTCTGAAGTCATGCTGAGAATCAAAAAGGCACGTCAAATACCTGCAAGTTATTGACCACATGAAAATATGACCACGACTGTTAAACATACCAACTGTAGCGTAGTCCTGTACCTGTCCTTGTATGTTTTCAAGAAATTTAGCTGAAGTTTCAAATTTGCCTACTAAGTAACTGTTGATCCCGTATGATGATGTAACTTCCATTACATCAAAACTTAAATAAACAAGAAAACAGAGATTTGTGCCTATAAAAGCAGCAAGATGGAATCCTATCCTTTGTTCACAGCAGATGCCCCCTGAAATGGCCATTAAGCAATCGTGGACCTTAGTGGAACAAAATCCACCTTCTAGTATCCTGGACACTACTAACAAGACTTTAAGGAGAAAGTGATCCAACAGCAGCGAGCAACCCCTAGGTGAGGCTAATCTGCTTGCCCATGGCTACATTAATTAGGCTTTTGATAAAACAACTTACCAAAAAAATTATTGTTTGTTGAAAGTGTCCATGACAGTCTTAAGTGACCTTACACTGCCAACCTTACATGTATTTTTGCAAAACTTTGCAAAGAATGGACGTCTTATCTACTTCGAAGATATTACTGATGAACACTTAAAACTGCTTCAGCACAACACCTAATGTTATACACTGGTGACATCACTATATGCCGCTTGAAAATGTACCAGATGAAAGTATGCAAAAAATGGGTTTAAATTAACCAGTTAATTACTAGTTGGGAAGACACTGTAACCTGTGCTCAAAGGTATCTATTAACAACCATACTCAATTTCTAAGATCTTGTTTGGGATGTGTTTTAGTTTAAACCTAAAATCATCCAAATACACAAGCGCAACTTTGAGGATACTTCTGAATAGCTGAAGTTTACGAAGCAGTGTAAGCTCAGAACAATACGAGAAGTGTGCTATTAGATTATAAAAATGTTTCTTTGGCTTTTAAAGGTGAATCTGATGTTTCTTCTCGTGTTTCCTGGACTGTTTACTTTGAATGTCCCTATATCAGCATCTCTGAAAAATCATACCTATTATCACATTTCTAAAAATGTCCTTTGTTTTTTCTGGGAAAAACGTCAGAAGCCTGTGAAAGCTTATGGTTTGTCTAGTGACCAGTTTGATTTCTACTCTCTACGGGCACTTCCTTAAGTGCTGTGCTGGTTTTTTTTGTAGCAATCATTCCTTCTGGAAACTGTGAAGTAAAAAAACCACTGAAGACAACAGGAGGTCCCTCTCACTTGTTAGCTCACCAGTCTTGATTGGTTCAAGGCGTGATGTCCCAGTGAACAAAACCTGAACTGCAATTGCAACCATTCCCTGGCTTCAGAAGGCCCCGCTTGTGGTACACGGCCAGGCATTCTTGCAAAGTGATAAAACTGCTTCCAGCTATCTAGCTTTAACGTTGCTGATGCTTAACAACAGAGGGGAAAAAAGGAGCAGGTTAAAGCATATTGAGCATCCTCACCTAAGCACACAAAATCTGATTCTCTCTCCTCTGACTTCCAGCACTTTAAAATCCCGTGGGCAGTCACCTAAGGAGTGTGGTGCACAATAGGTTTAGTTATAAACGTCTACCAGAAACCTTACAGGAGTCTGGAGAATGTTGGTTTATTTTTAATTATGCTCTGTCTTACTCTTTCGTGAAACAAAACATCTCAATGTTGAGCTACACAAAGAGTGTTAAAACTACTGGTTTGGAGAATACTCTCACAAATAGTGCACAATAGTTCCAGATATAATCTCAAGCCAAGAATTAATCTCCATCTCTGTAATCTTGACAATCACCACTCATTCCTCACTCAAACAATATCTGCATCGTAGACCAAAGCTTCAGAGTGCATAGCAAGATACCACAAAAGGAGCGGATACGCAGGATCTGATTACAAACCCATTGTAGTGTAACATGTTAACAGCTACAAGCGGTAATCAGAATGCTAGGGAACCCGGTCTCACACTCAACGAATCTGCTTCCTGATACTGCACGTGATACAAAGAACAATTGCTCTTTCAGAGCAGAATTGATCTTTTAGAAATCTTGTGCACCATCCCATCTTTACGACCTTAGCAAATGGCTATCTATGACTTTACAAGCTCATATGATGTTTTCTTTCTCCTTGCAAGCAGCAAGCTACCAAAGCAGAACCTCAGGCAGGAGTAAAACTAGATGCAAATTTGGGTGAGTCCACAAATTCAGTGCAGATTGTAACAGAACAGAAAGAAATGTTTCAAACAAGTAATAAAGGTTATCCCCAATATTTACAAATACAAGCTAAATAAAATGAGGGACGGAGCTCAACACGACAGGAGTGAAAATGCCATGTTAGAAAGGGGAAAAAAGCTTGCCCTCCACAAAATGAATGCTGATGAGCCTTTGCCAGGACAGCTACATATGCCCGTCACTGAACGCTCTATGCACAGATAAGGACAGATCCAGTACTGCGTCAAAGAGCTGCAGGTGCCTACCAGTTACCACGGAAACTGGCTTCGGGCCCCTCTTTCACCTGCAGCAGTTATGGTTCATGATGTCATATCTGACATAGGTTAGCCCCACAGGCTCTTCTCCATGCCATTGGCTGGTGTCTGAGGGGACGCACACTGAGCAAAGAACTCTTCTTGAGGATACAGTTCACTGATTCAAGGCCAGATTTCATCTTCTTTCTCTCTCTCACGAAGAAAGCTTTGCACTTCTGTTGTAAGGCAAATCCAAAGTAAGTTTTGGGCACAGTTCTGAGAATTTTAAGTCTCATTACTCTTTGGCCATTACAACCACGTAGAGAGATTTTAACTGCTAAAGCAAGCTTACAATTTAGTACCTTCTCTAAATCAACCCAGTATGTACGGCCAAACGGTATCTTTGCCAAGACGGAGGTCTGCTTTCAACTGAACAAAAGCTGAACAACCACATTTGCATACAGAGCAATTCATTTTGCCAGTTCTCACCTGCTAACTACGGCATGCTCACATACAGAGGTGATCTGCCTATGATGGGAAGACCATTTAGCTCCTATGATTTTCAGGGAGACATGAGGGCTTTGTGGCCGAGGTCAGTGACGCGCCCTTCCACAGACTGACTCTTCAGCAGGGAGCATCTTGGGCCCTGAGTACCTCGGGGGAAGCTGCTGAGTTTGGTCCCCGGCACATCCAGATCTCCCACTGCCCAGGATCCAAGAGCAGCATTTCACTGGGTCTCCCTATCTCAACTTACCTAGCTGAGAACGCAGAACACAGAGAACAAGGGGACAAACAGCTGCTTTTGTAGATCCTGGCACATGTAAGGTCGCAGAACAATGCAAGAAAGAACTTTTAAAAGCCTTCTAAAATTATTTTTAAAGCTGTCTGGACATGCATGTATTTATTTCTTTTAAAAATCCTATTCCGAGTCTTTGTAGAATTCTGTTCAGATACAGAATTCTACAAATAATGTTGGAAGTAGCAAGAATTATTTTGAACATCTGACTATCATTTAGTATACTTGATGGTTGATTAAGAACTGCTTTCAGTTACAGAGCACTCTTTTTATTAAGGTTTCTTTGATAATTAGCTAGAAGGTTGACACAGTAAAGAACTTTGTTTACGAAGATCTTTACAGGCCACATAGATCTTTGCTGAAAAATAGTATCTAAGAAGAATGTTTGTCTTTAGTGTTTTTAATAGTTTTTTCCTCCAACTCTGTTTTATAACTTTACTACAAGATAATATGGGAAGCAGATGGAAACCGAAGTGAAACTGGGTAACAGTTCACTTATCTCAGAATAAAGACTGGATAAACGATTTCCCCATCTATCCAAAGAGTCAGAGAGGCATATGCAATAATCAGCACATTAAAGTGTTGATTTTCAAACTTTAAAAGATAAGATACATTACCAGAAAGTTAGTTACAGCAAAGCTGGTGGGGGTCCACCAAGAGATGTCCTGATACATATACTTTTAATTAAAAAAAAAAGGAAATAAAAAGCCAGGATACTGCCCATTTTTATCTTAGAACATATTCATAGGTTAAAGAAATATTTGCTCCTCTATGATGAAAATAAAAACTTGTCGGATTTTGACTCAAAGGGACAAACCACAGTCTGGCATAACACAGAGCCACAGCTCTGCCCCATAAAGATAACAATTTTCTTCCACACCATTAAACCAGACAAGGTTAAATTTAACATTGTTAATCTCAGTGTCTGCAGACCTACAAACAGTGGACAACAAAACCAAAACACCATATTTAAGATGCAATTGTTCTTTAGGTAGGCTAGAACACCCCTCCTCCCCCAAGCAGAGGTAGGCTGATCTCTTCACTGTGCTGCATTCAAAATGAAATGGCAGAATCCGTGTGTCAGACTGCAAAAGTTTCAGTTACATATATATAAAGGAAAGACTTTATGGAAAAACCTGTAACGCCCTGCCCCAAGCATTAGAAATAATCAGAAAGTTTGTGTTTTGGGTGGGGTTTTTTTTTTGGTGATTTAATAAAGGGGAACACCTAGCAAGCAGATTATATCTGTAGGGGACTTTTAAAAGTAATTTTTTTTTTACTTTAAATATTTAAAAATATTAGATACTTAATTATTTCTTTCGGCAAACATGAAAGTCTTTCCATGCGCAAAGCAAGAGAAGAACAAAAAATGTTTGGGACTTATCTCCAGACAACCAGCTGCCTGGAACCTGTGTTGATATAACAATGCCAAGGAATCATCATTATTAATTTTGGTGTATGAACTATGTGTAGCATGAAGGCTATTTCTGAAAGTTCATTTTTTGCAGATTCAGATTGTAACAATACTTGGTACTTTCCTATTGATCCACATTGCAAAGTATTGTGCAATTCATGTAATATTAGAACTGTAGTTTTATCAATCATAATTATGTATCTATTTTGCAGATGTTCTTGTACACAAAATAAATGAAATATTCCCCATTATGAAGACAAATTGGTCCTCTCAGGTCTGGCTCTAGTTTATTTAAAGACTTTACAATTTTACTACTTAAGAGAAAGTCCTACAGAGGTGTTATCTCACCATTTATATTTTCTCAACACTTATGATATTGCTATCACACTCTTAAAATAAAAAAAAGCTTGTATCATGATCCAGACCAGGCTTACATTCTATTCCTGGGGTAGGTTTTTTTCTTTACACAAAAAAGGAAATGGTTTTGTTCAACATTTGGGTTATTCCTTGAGCTCTACCACTGGGTGGAGAAAAGATGCCCAAGTAACAATGTGGATTTGGGGGGTGATGGTGGAAGGAGGAGGAAACAGTTCCCTTTATAATGTAATCAAGGACAAGATTTTAAAATCTATGTTTGTAAAATGTGTACAAAAACATTAAAATGATACAAAACACTATCAGCAACATTTTATGGTGAAGTTATTATGCTTTTAATTTTGTATTAAATTTATTAGCTTGTTACTTTGAAGATTACTCAGTATGCACAGAACAGATTACTGGTGCATTTAATGAGCCAGAGGAAGTAGTAGGATGAACATGAAAAGATTGTTTTACATTGTAGAGTACGAGCTATTTGATATTTCCAACACAGTACAAAAGAAAGCTTCTCTGTAGATTGATCATGGTTCAGTTAACATCACTGAATATCTAATACCTCCAACTCAATTAATTCTCACCTGATTAAGATCAGTCTGATATTCAAACTAAATCATCTCTCCAGTCAAGTAGAAATCAATATTTCTGATTTTACTTTTAAATTACAATAACAAATAAAATACATGCATCGTCAGTATGCCAGGAGTAGCTTTCCTATTCTAGTCTACTATGGCATGCATAACACAGCTGATTAAAGAATTATTCTAATTTGAGCAACAATATATATAAGACAGATTAATTTGAATAGAGGGAGATAGCATGAAATAATTAAATGCATCTTATATAGGGCAAAGAGAAACTTGACATAAAATAACCTTGATTTTTTCAAGTGAACCTCTGTTATTATCAGATCAAATACTTTGTCTCCACCAATATTCATTTGCTGTAACATAAAAATAATCATATACTTTCCATTTTCCTGCCCATCACCACCCCGGCAAAAGGAGGAGACGATTCCAGGAATCCAGTAATTTTAGGAAAGGGATATTCACCGTGTTAAACATCTCTCCTCCTGCCCAATCTTTTCCAGGGCACTCTCAGCACGGAAAACCAGCTTTGTCTTAAAGCATACAATGCAAACAGGGGATCCTCCAGTAGGCTACAGCATCTCTTGCACGCCAGTATGAAATGCTGAAAAGTCACTCGTCTCGTGATTGAGAGGTAAACGTACAGCAGGAGAGAATTCTCAGGAAGGCAGATAGCACAACTGTGATCTGCAGAGGAAGAATATTTCCCAAAAAACTAGAAACTGTTTTTCTAAACACGTTGCCTTGGGGCAAAGAATACGTGTTATCGATATCCTAGAAACAAACCTCAAGACTTTGCTTTAGGGGACATTTACAATTAGAGATGAGAAAATAACATACTGCATTAGACAAAGGGCCCATTTGTCCTGTATACCGTCTTTCTCAGAAGCCAGTAATAGCTGCTTCAAAAAAAAGGTGCCAGAAACTTTACATTATGGAAAAACATTTTCTCAAGTTAAGTTTCTTCCTAACCCCCTATCAACTGTAAGCTTAGCTTATACCTTGAAGCATGAAGTTTTCATGTGCCTTTCAAAACCCTTAAAATCATTTGCACAGTGGGTCTAAACTGACAAGCCTCCAAGAGAAGAGCAGGAAGAAAGAGGAGAAAACCACTGCAATACCAAAAAGGCATATGCTAGCCTGAATTCCTTCAACATCTATCTTCCCCGATATTGTGGTTTAACCCGGCAGGCAGCCAAACCCCACACAGCCACTCGCTCACTCCCTCCACCCCCCAGTGGGATGGGGAGAGAATCGGAAGGGTAAGAGTGAGAAAACTCATGGGTTGAGATAAAGACAGTTTAATAAAACAAAAAAGGAAAGGATAATAATAATAATAATAATAAAAAATACAAAATGAGTGATACACAATACAATTGCTCACCACCCATGCTGACTGATAACCAAGTAGCGATCGCTGCTTCCTGGAACACGCCTACCATTCATATACTGAGCATGACGTCAACACGATATGGAATACCCCCTTGGCCAGCTTGGACAGCTGTCCTGGCTATGCTCCCTCCCAGCCTCTTGTGCACTTGGCAGAGCATGGAAGCTGAAAGTCCTTGACCTGTAGGGTACTTATCAACAACTAAAACCACCAGCGTGTTATCAACATTCCTCTCATACTAAATCCAAAACACAGCACTAGGAAGAAATTTAACTATCCCAGCCAAAACCAGGATACCCGGCTTGCTTAAGTTCTGCTGAAATCCCAACTATTGCAATTGTGGTTATTTGTGCCATACCATGGATGCCTTTTTCATTAGCAGGTTTTCAAAATCCTGCTGCAAAAATTAATTGGCCTCAAAGTATCCCTCGGCTGGATGTAGAATAGGCCAAAGCAGTAGGGAGGAAAGGCACTATGAGCAGATCATAAAAGTTTGGGGGTTGTTTTTTGTTGGGTTTGTTGGGGTTTTTTTTTCCCCCAGAACAATCCAGTTACTTGCTCTGTAAATGCCATCTACCTTCACTTAGAAGCAACAGTCTTAGAAGTTTTCATCTCTTAAATGCATCGATATTACAAGTTTCTGGTTTTGGTCAACTGCTCACAGCAGACAAGAGCATTTCTTTTCTGAAATTAAGGCTTGGAAGGGGCTTTTCAAATGAATATAGGAAATCAATGGCTTATTTAAACTTTCTGTTTCAAATGTTATCAAAAAATTATTGGGTTTTTTCGTTTGTTTTGTTTGTTGGGTTTTTTTAGAAACCACAATACCACACCAATTCTGCAAACACATGTAAGGCATGTAAGGATTCTCCAACATCACTTAATTCAAAACAGAAGTCATTGCTTAGCTGTTGATTTACTTTTTATTACAGAAACATTAACAGGGTTTCTGTTGTTTTCAAACCCAACAATCATTAAAGACCAAATTTCTGGGGAAAAAAAGATAATTTTAAGAAACTAGCATGAAGGATTGACAAATAAATCCAAGAAAGCTATGAACGATGAAGACACAGTCCCATTCCCATACGATGCAGACGCTCACACTGGGGAAACCTCTCTCACCAGACTCACTATAAATGCTCTGCAGTCTAAAATTTGCTCCCATACGGACTGAGAATTGCGGATGTTTGTCAGAGGTATATCCAGAAACCCCGAAGCAAGGCACAGCCCCAAGCAACAGCAGGGAAGTACTTCTGTCTGTCCCAATTAACCCACACTTGTCCACAGCAGATTGTTGGACTTTTTCTTCCTAATTTCATAATGAGCACTAAGAGACAGTGAATGAAACTGAAAAGCAGCAAGTTTAAAAAAGAGGAAAATTTTTTTGTTTAAAAAAAAAAAAAAAAACTGAGGAACACAGCCAAACACAGTAATTCAAGCCAACCCAATCAGTACAACTAAAAAAAATAGACAAATACTTAAAACAGGTAACAAAAATACACCAGATTAAAGTAATGAGACTTAAAAAACAGCATTCTGAAAAAAATACACACATGCAACCTCCCGGTATTTTCAGCAGCTCTTAGTTCCACTGCTTGGACAAGGACAGGACAACTCTCCTCATTCTACCTTTCTGTATCAGTACTACACACATGAGATCTGATCAAAATTACTTTTGGTGTACGAGGGGTGGAAAGATTACAGTTACTTTTCAGTTTGATAAGAATTCTGAATGCACACATAAACTTGACTAGGGAAAATGTTTTCCTAAGTAATCACAGAGCCAGAAAAGAAGATTTTTTTTTAAAAAATGTACACCTTAAAATGTCAGATAGTACTTTCCTGACTATTGATGAATGCTGACAAAATGCTGTGGTAGACACCATTTATTAGTAATATGCCTTTAGTCACTAGAACTTGTTCAACAGAACTTGGACTTAAACAGCAATGGAACTTTGGCACAGATGATGCAGAGAAATATCTACTTGTTAGCTTTAGTTAGCTTTAGTGTAGTGGGCACAAGCTTGACCTGATCTGATCTCCCACCCTGGATTTCCAGATTTGTCAGCATTTTTTGTATGCGTGTGTATACACACCTATCTATACACTTGTGTACACACACACGTGTGTGTGTGTATCTTACCCCAAACACACAGAAATATAGTACGCTGTCACATTTATGAAGTTCCAGCAACCCAGCTCTTTAAGAGCTAAGAGACAAGTCATCCTGCCCCTGACTAAGCAGGACACCCAGAGCAGAGCAGTACGAAGAAGAGGGTTATGTCCTCAGAAGACAAGGGAGAAATAGCAAGGTCACAACTATTATGTATAAGGCTTTGCAGTGACAGGCAAGGTAGATTTAAGTGCTCAATGATGACAATCTGCTGGGCTATTCAGGCAGATTTGTCAAGAAAAGCAGATCTCCTTTTCTTCCCATTGAAATTACAAAAAAAGAAAAATTCCTTTTAAGCAAAGTAAACACATGGTTGTTAAACAGCTTACTTGGGTAAATCATGATTTGTCTACTAAAGACACTTGCTTTAGGAATGTTCTTGTCAAGTACAAGCACTGTCTTCTATATAAGGTTCCAGGTAAAGCACGCCCAACGAGCACAGCCACCCAGTTAAACTGCGCTGTTTTTAAACAACTGCTTCCTTTAAGACTGACTTGATCTAATTTTCCTCCCACCCTGCAGTAAGTATCCCTGACACCAAGCATTACCATACCAGGCGCTGGAAGAGGCAGAACTGGAACAAATGCAAGTTCCCCCATGGCTACTGTCTGTCACTGCCTGCTTCTATATAAACAAGCGCATCCAACTTGAGCTGCACAGAGTAGCCTCGCTGCTGCTTATCCTCCCACCTCCTTCGGGAGCTCCTGAGCCACTCAGGGACAGCTGAGAAGTTAGCATAACAGATGATTAAAAGAAACAACATACTCCTCCCTCTGTCCCATAGTGACTGACTCCTTAGCTAACTCCAAAGTTAAAAAAAAAAATCTATTTCTAAAAGACGGAGATTCACTGAGTGGCAGAAATAGCAGTAATGTCCTTCTACCACACGGTGGAGATAGAGCAAGTCATTTATGTAACTCTTGAAGAAGCAATTACACAGCTATTCCACCACGACACCAGCTCTAATTTACAGCATGTTTCCCCCTCAGTTCAATTTACTGTATTTCCAAAAGTATGATTTTAATTGAAAGTTCCAATACCGAAGGTGGTGGTGGTGGTTGTTGTTATTAGCAGCAGTAGTAGTATTTCTCCCTCCTCTGAATGAAACAAAATATCCTCTAAGCAAAAGTGGAGCTAATTTCAGGGTTCCAGTTGGAGGGTGGGGGTAGGATGGGGCGTACAGAATAGGGTCAAAATTTCAGGCCTTCTGGGCACTCCAATAAGGATACAATATTAAAGATTAATACACTTATGCTTTTTTAAAAGAGGAAGTGACTTTCCCTTACAGGTCACAATTCATCCTATATTCCTTCCCAACCATCATTCCAACATCTCCAAAACAGGCTGCCATGTACTTACCTTGGTTTGCAGTCTACGTTTAGTCTCTCTCTTTTTTCAAAAGTTACTAGCCTTCCGCATATGCCGGTGTGGAGGTGCGGGAAGAATTCCTGCTAAAAAAAAAGCGTTTGTAAGGATGACAGAACCAGAAGTGCAAAACCAGAAAAAAAAAATTGTGCTGTGTCTAGATTCTGAACTGTATACTGAAGAGTAACTTGACACTTTGCAATGGTGGCCACACTGTGATAAAATATGTATAATTACTTTTTCAAAAGAAAGTTCATCACTGTCCATGTGGGCACTCAGAATTTCAGACTTCCCTATTCATTTCATGCTTTTGAAGAGATGAGTTTTAACGATGTGACAAGAAAGCACACTACCAAAGCTTAGAAAGATCTGGAAATTTGGTAATAACCGTATAATATTTACCTTCCGTCTTCTGTAAATCAGTACTTGTTTTAAACAAATGACTGTGATAACCAGATAACTAAAAAGGCCTGAATACTACGCAGCAAATAATCCAGCCGCCGTACTCTTCCTGTATCTTTGAAACTGTTGCACAAAAGCTTTTTCAAATGACAAAGCCCTACAACTCAGTATTTTGTTCAGGTCCTGGAAAACTCTCCGTGAGCTGTGAGCACTGCATGCTGCCCTGCAGGAACAGGGCGATTACGATTCTCCCCTTGATCAGGAACTCCCCCATGCCACACACACTCCCCGAGCTAGTAATACACACTTTCTTCAAACTCTTCAGAGACATTAAACTGAACAGATGAGGCCAGTGCTATTCAGAACAATGCATGACTGGCAGCTTAATACAACCATACTTAGAGCAGTTCCATTCTGGACCAAAAGCTTGCATAAAGATAGCAACC
This sequence comes from Fulmarus glacialis, assembly GCF_000690835.1. Classification (NCBI taxonomy): domain Eukaryota; kingdom Metazoa; phylum Chordata; class Aves; order Procellariiformes; family Procellariidae; genus Fulmarus; species Fulmarus glacialis. Next base: position 15,003 of record NW_009225177.1, read on the forward strand.
AGCTCAGGTGCTTCTACTCACAGAGGGAAAGGAGGGAGGAAAAAAAATCCTCAAAACAACCAACCCACCCTCCCCTCTGAACTACCATCGCTTTTGACCCGATGCACAGCTTCCAGGAATCATTTACTGCCCAGGCAGATTGGGCATGGACATCAAGCATCAGAGAGCAGGAGAAGGCAGAAGTGATGATGTAAGAGCTCTGCTGATAAAGTCATTTGTTTTGACAAGGAAGCGCCAGGCTGAAGATGTGATGTCATGCTCAAGCGTACAGCAGATACAACCAAGCAGATGCTTCTGTGACGCTGCTGGCTGTCGGAACCAAACAGTACCAGGCCAAAGAATTCTACGTGTACAAGGGGTTCTACTAATAAACCTGATTATACAGAGAAACTAAGATATGTGGCCATTTCTCCATAGCAAAGGATATAATTTTGAAGACAGTCAAATGAAATACTTGTAGACAGAGGATTTACAAACAAGCCTTTGACAAATCCACAGAGCAAAACAAAATGCACAAGGAACATTTTGTCAGCTATGAAAGTCCCTCAAAAAAAAGGAACTGTTCTTCAGTGTAAGGCTTAATGGGCAAATGGCATAAAAATCTGTGTAACACCATAGACATTGGCACTAATCCAGAGTTAGTTTGGTATAATGAAGCCTCGGGGACAGTGCTCTAACTTCTGACAGTCGACTACACTCTGTTCCTCAAGCTGTATGCACACATGTACTCAAGTTTGGCAGGAGGTGCTTGGTTAACTGCATCTATTCAGCCTGCTCCAAATACCTTGTTTCTGATGCAAAAAGAATTTAGAGTAATACAGTCTCAACACTGTTATGAAAGAAACAGCAAAAATAATCACATAAATGTGATTTCCATATTTAGAAAAACAACTGCACTTTAAAGAATTTATTTAGCAATTCTTTAAACAAATATTAGCAATGCAGCTGCTACAAAACCATTGGCAAAGGAGGCATTAAAAGTTTAGACGGGGAGAAATATATATGTGGCTTTAGTTTAGAAGCCATTTTAGTCACACTTTTTCCCATGGCATGAGGACACTTGTTATAAAATATCATATGCTGCCCAAATAAACAAGAACTACTCGGTTTTTGTCAACTGCTTTCTAAAAAGTTCGTTCACAGGATCCATAAACAGGGCTCAAGCTTCTGTAAGGGAAGATGTGACAGAAGACCCCTGTGCATTAGCCAGTGGCAGCTGAGGACGCTAAGAATTCAAAGCAGCATTCAGTGGCTAGGACATAAGCAGAAACTGACTGAGGGTCTCAAAAGCTGCCATTACTAGGGCCTTCTCGGCAGCACCATTACATCCCTGTGAAACCTTTCATCTTCCATGTCTACTTAGGACTGACAGCTCTTTGGGGTGTATCCCGACTTCCACGTAAGGACCATTCCTGGTTGGGACCTCTCAGTGCTATGACTGGATGACCATGAGTACCTTTTCCACTGCTAGACTGAAATTACAAGAACATAACCTGGCTAAAAATTTTTCCTCCATTTTCTGGGTTCTGAACTAAATGAGCTTTACTCACTGAATGCAGATGTACACATGCCTCCACCACCACAGATTTGTCAGTATGTAAGTTTTTCCAAAGACTTCTCTCACCTTTATTCTGAAAGAAAAAAAACCCACCCAAAAGCTAGCATATGCTGTATTAATGTAAAACCCCTAGAGGGCAACTAAGCTTCAATTTCAACCTGCATTAATATTCAGCTCCTTAACTAGTTTACAGATTATGTAAACTATTTCCTTCAACCTTGGGTTTTTTCCCCTCATTTAAAAGAAATGAATCCTTTTCATTCTCAAATCACATTACTGCTGCCTATTTAGTGTAAGTTAATCACTACTGCCCAACCAGAGACTGAGTTCTCAACTCAACAAAGCTCAAATGTGTGCAAAAGAGAACAATAAAGAAAACACATGCAAGGGCCTCATTTAAACAAAGACAGAAAACAAGCATATGAAAGTCTGAAATCACTTTCTTTGCATTGAAGACCTTTAACAATACATCTTGTTTATTATTCAGCTTAGTATTAATTTATTGCATGGCATCTGTTTTCTTGTACAGCAGGCTGGTTGCAAGTCTCAGATTTATGAATTTAAGTTTATACTGTTGGGATTATTTGCCTGTTTTCCCCTACATACTATGATTTCAGCCTTATATATCATACGTATTTGGGGACAAAAAAAAAGTGATGAAACAGGAAGTAAGATGTCAAATTAGTTACGGAAAATAGTTTCATTTATTCTTCAGTCTTCAACTAGAGTCCAGGCCTGCTGCTAGTGGTGAAAGAAAAAAAAAAGGGGAAGTAATTGGGGCCATAAAAGTAAAAAACCTTCATTTGATTCCAAGTGTTCTCCCCAGATTTTAAAATTGGTAACTCCACTGTCCAGCTGCGATTTGTTTATAACGAAGCAGCAGGCATCAAGTGCCTTTCCCCTACTTTCCACCAAATCTTGGTGGGACCTGAAAGGCACTTACTATGCTGCCAGTCCACATCTCCACAGACCCTGCAGACACACTAATGTTTAACGTTAGAGGCAGCACGAACAAATCAATGGGACTCCCAAGCAATGTGGAAGCAACCTAAGATAGGGAGGAAAAAAACAGCTCAAAGGAATCCTTAGCAAATGCTCACAAAGCCCAAGGGTTTCTATATGGCTTTTGTAGGAGATCAAATACCCTAACAAAAATTTATAGCATAGCCATCCTTGCTTTATACATACCAATGCAATGCCATATATGCATTGACCATGATAGTTCTCCTTCATATATGGTCTTATCCTCATTTACATGTGTAAACAGAGAATAAAAATGACTACCAGTGGAATTCACTTTAGCTAATTTTAGGCACCTAAAATTTACATGTCTTACCTAAAGCTGATTCTGGAAGTACCTTGCTCTCCTTCTTCTTGCCTTGACACAAAACAGAGAGAGAGACAGAGCAAGCTCAAAGTACTTCCAGAATGCAGTTAAGTCCCACCTAAGAGATCTAAACAGGGTGACTGGTTTAGACTAGACATAACTTTCAGATGACTAGAACTGAGATGAAATGTCTCCCATCCTTCATGACTTAACAAAAAATCACAAAGGAGGAGTTCAAGGAGCCGACATAAGTCTCTAAGGCTAGTGCTCCACTCACAAGGGTCTCCTCTCTGAACGCTGCAGAACAGTATGAAGTAACTGCTGCCCCACTAGAGCTTTGAAAGACTGCAGAAGGGAGAAGATGAGGGCTAGACACTGTTTCTTATTCAGATTCATCCCCTTTGATTGCTTGAAATAGAACAAGCTTTAAGTGATCATTCTTTTTGCCACAAGTTCAGCCAAGGCTTAGAGACTTGACCATTGGAGAACTGTTAGTACAAAACCTGCCCTACTAAAAAGTTATTGTGCAATCAGATAGGGTTTGGACACACACTACTGCATCTCTTTACATGGATGCCCACAGCACATGGTAGAACCTAAACTTTAGTATACCAACCTTGTAATCAAACTTAAGACATTGACTATATTGCATTAGAAACTAGGGAATTCTACCTGCTTCACATAAAGCAATTATAGTCACTGTTACAATTTGCCCTTTATGTGAAATGCATCTAGGTGGACCTGAAATACAGTAAAGCAAACACTAAATTACCTTTAAGTACTTTTAACATACTCACAGAGGTGGTTTTTTCTCCTCCTTATCAGAGTGGCTGAATTAGCTTTCAGGCAAGTCAGATCATTGCAACTCAAACATTAGGGCACTGAAGATAAGTAAAGTCAAGTCTGGAACAAACAGCACTGCACTGAGACCACTGCTTACGCCTCAGAGTGAAAATACTTTTGTGAACTACAAGCCTTGGGTAATACCATAAGATCAGAATTAGGTTGCCTGTGAAATGTTGCATCAGTTTCCTAAGCAAAACTAGTTATCATCTAGAAGAGAACTTCATTCTGTAGTCATGCCAGTCCAGCAGTTTTCCACACAGACAATAACATATTTTTGCATTCAAATATCCAACATGGAATCCTACCTTTCATTAACAGCAGCAGTAATGAGACACTAATTAAATTCAGGTACAGAAATGCATATTTGAATATGTAAGTAGTTATCTAGAAGAGAACGGAACTAGCATATTTAACTTAGGCAACAACAAAAAAAAATTAATTACATGCCATGTTTTCCTGAATTGATATTTAAACAGCAAGACCAGAAGAGAAAAAGATGAGACCAGAGCTATTCATCTGAATTACTAGTTTGTTGGGAGAATCCAGCTAAAGCAAAAGTTGCCAACTCTATTAAATATCTTCCTTCGCAGAAGTGCAAAAATTATTTTTTGGGGTTGTAATTTACGTAAGTATTCTCTGCCCAACAATGAATGTTTCCCAAAAGTTTATGCACAGTCATTAACCAGTATTTACATGAATTTCATGGCAGAGTGAAGGGGACGGATTCTCCAAACAACATTCTGTTTTAAAACTGCTGAAGTTTCATAGTTACTCAGCAGATGAAGCATATCAAAATGAACTTACACAATAGCCTTGCTGAAGCAAGAGGATTCTTTTCCACACCATTCCCACTCCCCACAAAGGATTTAAAACCTTCTCAAGCTGTTTTAAATATATAAAATTTAAAAATCCCATCACATACACATGTATATGCTTTTTATTTTCCAACTAGTTAAATCAGGAACAGTTTTCGAAAGTACAAGATAAGGACACCTCTATTACAAAGAGAAAGCTGAAGAACCATTAGTTCTATTACTCAACAGCAATGAAGCATCATTAGATGTAGATAATATAAAATACTTTAAACATAGGATATTGGACAGAAGTCATTGAAGACACCACAGAAGCTTTGAGCTGTGTTAGTACCCTGTTAAAGACTAATTAGTTAAGTTAATTACTAATTAATTAGTAATTAAATCTTTGGTTATATAACCCCAAACAGTATATATTCTTTTATATTCTTCTTTTCCATATTCTGTGGAAAGCAATGGTAAGTTTCTGTTCATCAACTAGATACATGTTGAAGCCTACATTAAGGTAATAATGCAGAACAGTGCCTTAAAGTAATATAAGAATGTAAACATTATGGCCTGGCAGAATTTTATCCTGAACTTCCCATTAGGCAGAAGGAATATGCCCATTTGAATCCATGACAGTCTATGTGCTTGCCCTGTTGTACTGCATCTCACTCAGCAGGCCACATTTCTTCAACCGTGTTGACTTCTGCTTTCAAATATCTCCCTCACTGAAGTGCTCTGCAATCTGGGAAGAAATGGAAGGGACATTTCCTGCATACCCGAACTTTGTGCAAGCTGCATTGTTGGGGTAGGAAACGGGATGGCACACAAGCCAGGCACCATCTTCTCCAGATTACTACTCTATAGCCGTACCTAGGATGGGTATCATGGACAAATTAATGCTTGTGCAAAACCTGTAACACAGGGGGTTTCCATATTTAGAAGCTCAGTTTCTTCAGCAATGTTTAGACTATACTTTTGTTATGCTTCTTAAACAATGAACAGAAAGCACACTGTAAGTTGGTGAGTTTATATACATTAAGAAGGAGCATTAAAAAAACCACTCAGAAAACACAAAGCAAAGAAACGAGAGGAAGACAAAGATTATTTACACCAGAAAAAATAAAGACTACTTTTCATCATTGGCCTTATGAATTATTTTGACTGGGATGTCAGATTCACTGTAGAAAATTAGCACCCCAAAGACAGAAAAAAAAGTAATGGGCAACGAAGTATGATATTAGAATTTGCAGACTGTGGTCATTTGTTTACTAGGTATCATTTTCTTCAACCTGAAAGCACTAGCTCTCCCTGTAAATTTAAAAATCATTTCTTTACGTCATGACAAGGTTTTTTGGGTTTTTTGTTTTAAGTTAACCATGCTCCTGAAAACGACTCTGGAATCTCAGGGTCCAACACCTTCCCCAAGCAATCTCAAGGACTCAGAGGTAGAAACAGTTTTCCAGGATGGTTACTGAACCAGCCCTTTATTTTCCCTTTTCTTTTTCCCCTTTTTGCCTCTTTTAGATAAATCGGATTGTCCTGTTTCTTCCATTCAAAATGCTGCTTTTATTCAGACCACTACCAGGAATCTGCCCAATGTCTGAGAATATAAATAGCTTGATATACAAAGAAAAGTTAGTTTAGACATTAAAAAACCCCCAAAACTTAGAAAACCAAAACACATTCTTTGAACAGTAAAAAATAACTAAGCGTTGGAACAGCCTGTCTATAGAAGCTGCAACATTAACCAGATATTAACTAGATATGGCCACAAGAGAAGATGATGGCCCAACGTGTCTTCTAAAAGTGCTTTCCAGCCCTGCATTCCTCTTACGCTCGATAAATGTGCCCTCCGATGCGGAGGTAATTTTCTAGAGCACTCAGGCTTGACAATCTCTTTATAGAATTGAAGTTAATGCTATTGAAGCACAGTTAGACCAGTCTAGATTGCATCAAGAAGCCCTGCTTTCAGCTCTCTCCTATATGCTTCCACATTATATGCTTCCTATACATTTCCCACATATTAAACAATAGCATTCAGAAGTCCTTTTTGCCAACATAAGCTGTGTCTCCATAAAATGATTTTTAAAAGGTTAGACGGACAGTCTACAGCCACGGGTGAGATTACACCTCAAGCCATACCTTTGCAGTGCTTTTTCACCAACTTCATGAGCATCCCATAACAGCAAAGTCTATAGGATATTTCTGTCACCAAGAAATAAAGCAAGACCTTTATCAAGCCTGGTATGCAAGTGTAATGATGAATTTACACACATAAGCAGACTGTATGATTTAGTGTTTCAAAAAGGACTATTTAAGTATCTTTAAAATATGTTGTTGATCTGGAGACTTGGAGGGCATATTTATTTTATATTGGAGGGGGAAAAAAAAGAATGACTAGATACTTCCTTGAGAGATTCTGGATCACAAACAGGAAGAAAGAAGGCTATAAAGTGTAAGACATTATATGTGATAAAATGTATACAAGGAGATCCTGAAATTGACTATTAGCAGTGAAAAAAAGGCATTTCAGACTTAAAGAAACCTTTCTTTAAACTCATTTTAGGAAAAAGATAAGAAGGCAGATCCCTTAATACCATAATTGAAGTCCAAAATTCCCTACAACTATTTCAACTCCTTCCCAATACAGTGGATATCAAGAGAAGAATCTGTTCACTCTACCCAAGGGAAATTTTCATGCACTGCTCTTCTACACCATCTTCTTCAAAATTCCTAATGTAAGTTCCTTTCCTACTCATTATCCCTCCCATCCCTCACATGATTCCCTTCAAATCCTTTACTAGTATCCCTCTCAAATCTAGAACACAGCAGCTAAATTGTTTTTCTTGCTCCCTGATCATAAATTTAAAGGCTCATCCATACTTCAAATGCTCTGTAGAGCTCTAGTATTCCTTGCCCATCCCCTTTCACATCCTCTGACCAGCTCTGCAGCTCTTGATTCCTCATGCAAAATACCTCTCGTGTTCTGTCATATGCTTACACTTCATGTAAAGGTATCTATCCTGATCTTAGGCAGCACACGTTCCAGGCGCTCTTTTCTGCAAGGTTCCTTTATTCTTATTTTTGAGGGTAATAAACTGCTAAAAATAAAATTCAGAGGGATGAAGTGGTTTATAACCTTTTATTACTGTAGCCTTTACTCCCTTCTCAAGCATCAGACCTGTAAGTAGAACACTTCAGAGCACAGATCTCCCTACTCTTTTTCTATGCACCACCCCAGAGACAACTATGGGAAACAACTACAGTAGCAACAAAACTAAATTTGGGGGTGGGAAAGAGGGGGATTATACTTTGTCGCCGTTATTAAAAGGACCTGAACAATAATGTACACAAATGTGGTTTTACTCAGCAACAGACAACATTCTTTCTACTTTAAAAAAAAGTTGTGCATTGTCAGTGTTTTTACTACAGGATCCATTAACTTCTCTATCACAGAATTAAGTGTTGGAGGGACAACTCACTCAATTTAAGCTAAGCGATCTTTAGAACTACTGTTCCACATGGAAAAGAAGTTTAAAATGTTTTCATCCCAAAACAGGATGAAAATTTGAGATTTCATTAAACACACTCTGATGTTTCCAGAACACCAAAAAGCATGAAGAACACTTAGACCACCACATCTTGTTGAAAGTGTGTTTGTTTGCCAAACTGTCTTTCAACTTTAACTTGTATTGCCTGACAAGGCCTGTGTTTCCAGCCCTTTTTTTTTGACTGGCTCTGCTGACTCGTAATATTCCACGCAAAGATATGTACAACAGGTATAGCTCTCCAGTCTACTGGAAATGATGGAGATTGAAACTACAACTCTTATAATGCACTGCCTCATAAAATCAAAGCATATTAGATGAACCTGCAACTATTATTCTGATCCCTATTTAGCTCAACTCAAATTAACACTTCATTTCAATTTTTGTGATTTGGATGAGCAATTTTCTTTGGCAAATACACGTGCCAGCTTTGTGCGTTTTCTAAAAGAATAATGCTGGACAGAATTTTTCCCTGAATATCATACATTCTTTACAAGGTCAGTACACTGGTTGTAGGCTATCTGAAAGCTCACTATTTATTGTATTTCTGAATACACAGTAGCTACTTTTTGACCAAACTAAGTTCTGTTTTCCACTACTGAATCTAATGGTATCTACACAACACATTCTGACTTCAACAGTTGAAAAATAACCTATTTTCTGTGTGAAAGTAACCCCAGGGTAATATTCATAATTCATATACAATATAAATATTTATACATACGCAAAGGGAATATAGCATGACCTTTTAAAAGTATTAGATTTATCTACACAAAGTGCTAACTGTGTTACTGTTGAATGTAGTATCTAAGAGGGGTTTATAATCCAAAACTGCAAAGCAATTACTTAATACATCTTTAAGGACATGCAGTTAAAATAACAGTTACCATAAGTCACATGCACTGCCATTAACAATGCATTGCTATGTGCAACTACAATACGTGTCATGTAATACCGCAATACTCTAATACATAAGCTACGGTATCTGTAGGTTATCGCCACCATCAATGAATGGATACCAAAAAACCCTACAGAATCCCAAGTATGCCCTCACTTGCTGACAAGTAAGAATGACTGACACAAAAGAATCAAAACATGTCAACTGGGAAAGAAAACTATGAGAATCAGCAAATACTGTATATAACATCCAGGAAAAGATACAAACCTGGTCTTGGTAAGAGGCTGCAACAATAACTACCCTAGCCTCCCCTTTTTGTTGGGAGGAGAACTTGACTATGTCTCCCCTACCCACTGGCTGCTGCCCTATGGACACTCGCCTCACAGTCAGTCAGCAAAAGCAGTTCTCTAGAGACTGATCTGAATACCACAAAATACCTCAAGATCAGTAGCTACAGTCAAGTTTGTACTTCTCTGTTTTTACAGCTTGCACCAAACCGACCTCACCAGGACCCTAAGACATGGAACCAGCTATTCAACCTAACAGTACAGAGTTTACCAGTGGAGAACTGGAAATAATTAGAGCACATAAAAGGCAATCTCAGCTTCCAAAGAGCTAAACACCAGACATAACTCAGGCAGATTTAATTCTTCAAAAGTCACAAGATATACATTAATGCTAGCAACCTTCCTGAAAGAAACAAGTTTTAAGAAAGGATGTCAAAGAGGAGACTTGACGCTTTTCTCATCACTGGGCCAGGAATTTCCAGGTACAGAACTCACATGAAGAGAGAAGCAATGATCCAGATTTGATGGGGAGTTTGTCACGGAGTAGTGGTATGACTAAAGGGTAGAAACAATTGATGAAGAGGATTTGGATCTTAATTCCAAGTCCAACACTTCCAGTGATCCAGGAAATGCCACAAAAAGACAGAGACAATTGTCTTCCTCCTTTCTTTATACACAGTTAAAAGTACTTCCATTCTGCAGATGTTAAAACACTATCAATCCACAGTCTGAAAGAACAGTTTTCCTCCTAAAACTGGATCACCAACTTAACACCACCATATAATACTTGTATCTCATCATAAAAGCTGCAAAAGAAGCAATTCTATTGTTCAATCTTCAGCAGTTAGCCTGGTCAGTGCTCTTGTCAAGGATATTACTGTCGTGTACTACAATAATCCAAAACCATGCAAGTCTCTTCTATTTAAACCAGCATTTGTTAACATCATGTAATTAATTTATGCTATCTTAATATATTTATGCCGGACAGGGAAAACAATTTGAAATTCAGGATCTTAACTGGAAACCAATAAAACCTCTTATCGTGAGAAAACCAAATTGAAAAGACTGGACAAAACATAGGTAACCTATCAAGGTCGTAATCTGTGAGCTCTGAACTATCAATATCACTTTAATATCTATACATAAAAATCTCTACCAGGTAAGAGAATCAAAATTAAGACAGTGCTTATAGGATATGGCAACCTGGCTGAAATTGATATTCATTAGAGTACTCTTTGCATGAATAGGAGCATTTGGACTCTGTGGTCTTTATCAGAGCCCCAGCTGGTAATGGTTGAAGGTTAATGCCTTACCCCATTCTGTTCAATTTTCTGTCCTAATTAGTCCTCCAAATCTATAGCTGTGAGCACCAAGTGTCTGTGCTCAAAAGAAACTAATTAATGCTAGCAAATTAGATCAAGCCCAAAGATCCAACAGCCAAACTCTTAAATGCTCCTTGTTAATAGGAAGTGTAGCTGTCAATAACTGCTGTTGGTGGCTATAATGAGGCCTCTTTCTTTCATTGAAAGTGATTTCATTTCTCTTTGTCCTATAAAAGCTGTTCCATTCCCTAATAAAAAAATAAAAAACCCCACACAAGTAAGTTGCAGTGGCAAAGCTAGCAGTCTGACCCATTTCTTGTCATCAGCTGAGTTGAAATGACATGGAGGGGAGAAGAAAAAAATTAAAAAAAACAAATAGGGTAAGTTCCCTCCCCGAACGTTTTCTTCAAAGTTAGACTATTTAAATTTCCATCACCAAGCAACACAATATGCTCTCATATTTCTTTTCTATAAAATCCCCTAAATTAGCTGAGAGTAGTTAATGCTGTAAGTATCATTAAAAAAAGACCACGACGTCTAGGACCTCATTTCTTCAAATTGTAATTTACATATAGCTGTTCTCTCTGCCCAGTTTGTTGGAGCAAAGCTCAATATACCATAATCCCTCTAGAGATTGTATTAATTCACATAGTTAAATGTGATGAGAGAAAATTTTCACTGGAAATACATACAGCTGAACCATTTTTCCAAAATAAAAGCTATTGTGCACAAACAAGATCATCAAACAAAAATTCAGCATCTTACTCTTCAGAAACCCTAAGCAGGGAAAAACACCTAGTAATTTATTACCAGTACTAAATATAGCTGTACACTATCAAAACATCTAAAATAATTTAAGTAACTGACAACTGCACAACATGTACAACAGTAATCTCAACAGCTTCATGTAGTGTCATGGAGTCACACACAATATGACTATAATGTACTTTAATATTCAGCTAATAAATACAGCAACAGAGGATAACACTCTTCTCCCCTTCTGCACCTGCAGTTTTGTCGCCGGATTGAACCTATGTTCTCAATTTATATTAACCTTCCTCTCATGAAAATGAAGTTGCAGGTAATAAGGCAGCGTTCTTTTTTCACTCTCATAAAAGAGGGCTATTCCAGTCATAAAATCTATGATTCCTTCCATGTAACCTTTCAGGCTTTCCATCAAACTCTGAACAATATGTACACAAGCACGTTTAAGCAATTTCTGGTCACTGCAGCTCAATTTAAAAAAAGTTACCCGGAGTTGTCATGTTAACTCACTGATTTTAGCAGTTACTTGATCTTTTTGCTTTGGTCAATTAGAAGATCACTGTATTCCCAGATACTCCTAAAATACATTAAAAAATTGAAAGGACTATATTTTCACAATGAGGCAAAGCAGACGAGCAAAGTTCAGTTATAAACGGTGATTTTAGTTTTAATTTACTTCAAGAAAATAAAAAACTTGAAAATTTTTAAATGTGACCTGTCATGTAATTTCCCACTACTATCAGTCTTAGCATCTGCCAGTGTCAACCTCAGAACCCTGACTGTAGGTACCAACAGGTTAATCCTCCCCCTGCATTCAGCAAGGGTTTGCATCAATTAACAGAACTTGGCCTGCAATACAAAGGAAAGTGAGCAATACCACTGAGTAACATCAAGCTGAAATTTGCTAAGTATTTCACACATTTCATTATCTGCATTTCTGGTAAGAAAGTACATATAAAAAGACTTTTTTTTGAAGAAGGAATATCTAACGGTGTGCTTGGGCATTTAAATGTGCAGCATCACATGCAGTTCAATCAGAAATTTCTTTGGTTTTATGGGCCTTGATGTGTCAGGTGTAAGGGTCATGGTCTAGAGCAGGTGGCCCCTACGGGGACAGAGATAATGTCAGTGACAGGACTGTTGAGTAACTGCACATTATCCAAACTCTGGTTGACACTGGTCATGCTCTACTGTAGAGAAGCCTGCAGTAGTGTTGCATCCCATCATTTTCACTAAGTATCAACATGAGCCCTGAGGAGGAGAGGGCTAGTGGGGAAACTGGAGAATGGGAGGAGGGTGGCTGCTTGGAAATGTCCTTTTCCAGCCACACTTTCCAAACCATTTTTTGAAGTCCTGCCAAGTATCCTAAGAGTTTTTTCAGCAATGTAAATCCAGTTGCCTTAATTACACACTTTCTACAGACAACAGAACCAACATAACAGTTTGCTCCAAGGAAGGTCCTCAACTCAGCACAGGTGGAAACATCCCCCTTTTGTCTCCCTCCTATTAAAAAAAAAAGGCAATAGAACAACTTGTCATCTTGGCCAAATGGGTATCTCCCACAACAAGCTTCAAATGAGAAATGGGCACATTCTTATTTGCAGAGTCACAGGCAGGATCAGGTCTTCAATCATCCAAATTGTTTCCCTTACTTCAGCACCTTCCCAATGGCAGAACCGGGCTGATTGAACTATCTATCCCTGTATTCACCCTGAAAAGTGTGTAGCTCAGTTTCCTACATGAACCCCGGAGCCTTACAAATGAGTCACAATTACAGAAGACATCTGCAAGTCACTCTTGGTGACCTTTAAAGGGTCACCAAACCCAGACCATGTATCAGCAGTAGACAACAAACTTCAGAAGAAAAAAGTTTAGAACTAAAACCCTTGTGTCTGGAGCAAGATTGCTCTTCTCCCAGTAAAAAAAGATTGTGGGGTTTTGGAGAGTAGGGAGAATTGTTTTATAATACAACAAATAGACAAAACATATACAATAAATGTAATACAAAATTACTGTCTCATGACTGACTCAATGATCCAGTACTTTCTTTTTGGGATCTCAACTTAAGACAACTTTTTCAGAGTCCAAACCCACAACCTGTCAAAGTTAGTCAGCTGTTTCTGTTTTTATTTTCCAAGCCAATTAACCCAAAATCAAACTGAACTGAGTGTACAGTCCTTAAAGTACTACTGTTTGGGTATTTCTGTCCTCAATGGTTCTTCTCTACCTAAATCCAACAAGTTAAAAATTTCAGAATCGGTTACTCTGAACAGCAGAATAAGTGCCCTTAAGAAATGGAACAAACATTGCTGTAGACATGATCAAGATCAACAAAAGCTCTTGCAGGTTTTTTAGTGCATGTCCCTTGCTTAAGAGCACAGAGGAGTCATGGAAAGCTCAGCATGACCAGATGAAACTACAGAAGTTTTGATAAGCTAAAGATAACCCTTCTGTGAAAAATGCTAACTTCAGGTTACTGAAATTTGCTATGATTTTGCTTTAAAGAAGTTTACTCAAATGTAAATTTTGTAACTGGAAATTAAAGCCAAAAACTTGACAATTTGAAAGGAAAACAGTTCACTTATGAAATAATTTCACAAAAGCAATGGATGAGGAAATGGCAAATAAATGCTCCTTTTAGCTACTTCAGTTTGAAAGCCCGTATTTTTATACGCCAAGGACGCATTGATACAGAAATACACAGATTTAATATTATTTCAGACAAACTCATGCTCCACTTTGTACAAATACAGTGAAAAGTTCCCGTATGATAATGTTGTTGGGTTTTTTTGTCTGCTTAGTTTTTACGACACTTTTGATACTCCTATAATAGCCCACAATTTCACATACATACAGTGCATGGATATTAACACAGTAAAGCATATTTACATAATGGTCGTGGAAAATTGACTAGTGTTTTGCAGAAAGCATGTTTACCCTCTTAACAAAATTACAAATATATCCATTTTCACTGAAAAAGTGCTTGAAAATCTTAAACACACAGAAATTATTCTGCAACTAAGGTGTACTAAACTCTTGACAAAGAAACAGCACACACAAGAACTATACTGGAACAATCTGAAAAAAGTTCAAAGTAAATTTAAATAATCTAAGTAAAATGAAATATGACCAGATACAATACTTAATTGTTCTTAAAAATTGTAAGATGGACACATTTTCATGGTTATTTCATCCCTAAGTTACTCTGGTACGCTAACACCCGAGCACAGCAATGGGTCACATACTTAACCATTCTAGGGTAGCAGGATCACCTCTTGAGTTAACAAAACCTTTATTTTTTATTTATTTTTTAACCCTTAGGGTTTCTTTTCCCTGGGTGGCTCTTGAACACGTGCTGGACAGGCTGTCACTACTTGCATTATTAGCTCTGCTAAGCACACAGCTCTAGGTGGTACAGCTGCAGGCTAAAGTAACGGACTGTATACAGATGGACCCCCGTGCTCATGCAGAGCACTATTGAATGTATAGGGGCTCCCCATAGGGACAGATAGGAACCTAGCATGATCAAGTAAATTGTAAAAGGCCCATACTTTTAGAATAGCTTTGTTTCCTACATTATTAATGCATTTACCACAATTTCCTCAAGACAAAATGAAACAAAGGTGTATTAATAGGAGTTGTTTAAACAAAATTAACATAGAGCAGAAAAATTCTACACTGAGAGCAAGTTAAATGAGTAGCTGTGTAAACAGCGCAATTTCATGCACATGTGTGCACTCTGTAGCAAACCGGATCACAGGAGTTTTGATTACTTAATTACACAACTTATGTTCATAGCTTATAATTGTTTACAGCATAAAAACCATAGCCTATTTACTCTGATTAACACCTATCCCTGTGTACTAATAAGACAAATTTATTCCAGGAATAATTTCACAATGGGTTTAAGAGATGATAAATTCTGCTGTTCACAAAACTGCTTAAGCTTCATTTCCCATGGTTTGGCCTCTCCCCGCCCATCCAGATTAAAAGGTGTGCAACAAAATAGCTGAACTGATGCTACCATCTTTTTTTTAATAGGGATATGAATGTGGGGTTTGCTTGTCTATTTGAACATAAAAACTGCATCGGAAATGTTCAGTTTCCACCTCTAATTTCCACACAATTTGATCAAAGCTGGCTTACAGGTGGCAGTGGAATGAGGGGGAGACAGATGCATCCATAAACCTAATTTTCCTAAAGATATGCAACTGAACGCTATTCAGGAGAAAGAAGAAAAAAATTATAGCTTTGCCTAACACCAAAAAAAAAAAAAAGATAGCATTTTGCTTTAAAATTTATAGAGGCAAAAACATGGAGAAGCTGCAAGGTAATAGTCCACAACTTAGCTCAAGAATCTCCAATATTGGTTGCTGCCACAGAAAATTAAGATGCCGAAACCAAAGTCCTCATCTTACACAGAGAAAGTTCAGAAGAGAAAAATATACACACACTCTCCTTTGGTCTACCCCCAAAGAAAATGATACAAATAGCATGCTCTCAAAATATTTTTAACTGACGCCCTCTTTCAATGACACACATTACTGTAATTGCTTTTCCTCTTCATTTTTTTTCCCCAGGAGGTATAGAGTTCAAAGTAAAAATGATTCAACTATCATTCAAATGAAAAAAAAGGTGTATTAAGTCCTTCTGGCAGCACTGGAAGTCACCTGTCATGTGATGTCACTTTCCTTTGGCAGATATTCCCAACTCTTTTCCCACTTACTCATCTCAAAATTGTTTTAACACTACTCCTTTATGCCTTTTGGGGAACCCCTAAAAGCATCTGCCTGAAAATATGCTGGTCCACTTTAACTAGACTTGACTCTAAACCTAGTGATAAACATCTAGAAGCCTCCTTTGAAGTTTCTTAGGTAATAGTGAAAGACAAAAAGCCACATACCATTGGGGAAACAATTGTTCTTCCTGCCATGGTAAAAATCACTGAAATAATACAAGCAAAGCAATATGGCAACAAACTAAATGCACTCCTTTGTCAGCAAATACTGTTGGAAGGTGCACAGAAGACACTGCTGAAGATTTGAAGAAATAAGTATTAGAACAAGTTATGCGGTGCAGGAGGTTTGCTATACAGCGGGATCAAAGTACAGATGTTTCTAACTTCTCTCAGCTTATGGTATTTGCATTTCAATAATGAAATGCACGAAGAACTTTTTTTTTTGTGAGCCGCTAAAGGAGAGATGTACCGGAGAAGATATATTCTCAATGGGAAATGGCTTCTTCAAGAAAAACCAATGTTTTATGGAAAAACCATGCAAGTGTAACCACTGGCTGCTTTGATTGGAATAAAAAAGGGATTCCAGGGTAAGGTTACAGAGAGAGCACCGCACATGGAACTCCTTCACTGCATTACTCATAGGAGAGCTATTGCAGTAAAGAAGCCGGAGCCAGGCGTGCACAAAGTGCTACAGGATGACATCGATGTGGTTAACTTTATAAAAACAAGCCCTTCAAATAGTAGCATCTTTACGAGACTTTGTAATGAGATGAGGAGGGACCATGAAAATCTCTTGCACCAGACAGAGGTTCGCTGGTTATCCTGTGGCAAAGTGCTTAAAAGAGTGGTCAAACTTTACACACTTTTCTTTTACAAAAAGACAAGTGTTCCAAATTTGCTGACCTTTTCAGTGATGACAGGTAGCTGTGGTAGTTTGCTACCTAGCAGGTATTTCCAAAAAATAAACACACTTAATGTGCCCTTTCAAGGTGAAGGTGACGTTTTAACAATGAGTGAGAAAGTAACTGCTTTTCAAAAGAAACTTGTGCTATGGAAAGAGCATTTTGAAAACGGATGTTCAGAAATGTTTCCATCGTTATGTGATTTTGGGTTTGGTTTTGTTGCTGAACACAATGTGAGTGTGCCACCTATAAAAACCTCTCATATCTGTACACTTTAAAAGGATAGAAACAGAATTTTCTAACAGCACAATCTTCCAAATGAGAATTTCAGTGGTTTTTGAACCTATTTGTTAAAAATATAAACATGCAACACCTTCCGATTAGTTTGGAAGAACAACTGATTGACATCAGGGAAGATGGTCACTTACTAGCCCAATTTCAAGCAAAACCTTTGCAAAACTTGTGGATGGGATTGAAAAATGAATATCATGATTTTACAGGCAACGATGCACATCTTCCATTGGGATCTACGCATCTTTGTGAGGTATTTTTTTAGCTATGACACCCATTAAAACCAAGTATTGAAATAAACTGAACATAGAACCAGACCTTCGAATTGCTGTATCACAGTGTTAAACAGAGATTTTTAAAAATAATGAAGCATATTCAATCATATAGCTCTCAAGAAAAATATTGTTAGTAATATTTTTAGAGCAAAAAGGGTTTTGTACCATTGATAACTAATATAAAAATTATTTTAAAGTACTGTTTATTTCATCTTTACCTCATCCTTCTTAATCTCTTTTAAATACACATACATTGGGATTGCGCGTTCAGAAATTTTTTATGATGGGGTGAGCAATCAAAAAAGTTTAGAGAGCACAGATCTAGATGACACGAGGCAAATGCCCTCTACTGAAAGCATGCCACTTGTATAGAATAATTCTTTGGACTAATTTTTTTTTTCCATTCTTACATCCCTCTTACAGCAACATTCTCAGCTAACCTGTGCGTAAGTAGCTCTATCTTTCCGGCACTTCAAAAAGTTCCAGATTTCTTCCAGGAATATATGAACAGTTGGGTGTCAGAAAAAGTGGTGATACCCAACTTTAAAAAGTTACTGTCCAGTACTCTTCAAAAGAAAATGAAAACATGCAAAAGTGGACTGCATCATCCTATTTCAACATCTATCTAATGACACATGTGTGTTTATGTGCATGTATCATTAAAATATTGGGACAGGGAAAGGATGCAGTTAGTTGGGAATATTTAAATACATTTATCTTAATGAAGGAGGCCCTAACTGAAGGCTCATAGGAGGCAATTCCATTTATGTAAGTATCAAATATTACATACAGGAATATAGTAACTCTTGTGTTGCTCTGGCATCACATAGTCTAGACCGAGATGTAGAAAGTTTTATATCAATCACATTGAATTACACAGCCTTTGAGAACAAGTCGTTTTGGAAAACAGTCCACATCACCAAGCAGTCAAAGCCAACATGGCAGATTTATACACTTTACTACTGGTTTCACAGTGAACAGTTAAGATGCAGATCATACATATTAATTCTCTGACTATTTGACTTCAAAAACAAGGATTATATTCAGGGCACAAAAGTGAATACATCTGATCTCCCAATGAATATTTGACTCTTACCTTGCACTTTATCTGAACACAGCTCCTTGGCTCGCTCTCTCATTATTTGTGGAATCAAAACATCTTTTTCTACATGTCTCAGCTTAGAATTTTCTGCAAGAGAGGAATTAAAAAAAAAAAGAAAAAAAAAAGATTTTTAAATCTATACACCAGAGAACATCAATCTACAGAAATAACACAGCACTGTTTATATAATACACACTAGTATACTAAAACTTTCAAAAACTAGCTGCAGAAAGTACCATGGAACAACCACACAGACCAAAAGGCAAGAAAATCCAAGATTTAGAAACTGCTCAGACACAAACATGAACATTATCCTGAATATTTCTGTTCTGCTCAATGTGCACAATGAACCAAAAATAATGGAGAAAATTCTGGTAGCACATTCTAATTTCTGCCTTAGTAAACAGAAGTCTGCATACAGACTGCACAAAGGTTGAGAATTACTTTTATTTCAGGATACTAGTATTTTTCTATGTATGTTACCTGCACAAACCGGCTTTTTTACTGTTTTTTACTAAAGCTGAGAAATATAGCACATACTACAGCACAACATGAAATTTGTATTGCTACTTGGAAGACTTCAGTTCTTCAAAAAAAATGTAAGCAGCCTCTTAAATGGAGGATCTAGGAGTTTTTTCATTGAGAAATTCAACTTAACAGAACAAATGCTGCTGTCTGAATTCTGCGCTTAAAAGTACAGTTGCAGTTTGCTTTCAGTTGTCTCAAAACAGAATTCAGTGCTCTGAGCACAGCTAGTAATTTTGAATAGTTAAACAACACAGACCATTTAGAAAAAGAATACTGCATTTCCCAATCCACTTTCTTCAAAATAGAAGGATGAGAATTTATCAAGCACAGCTTTTTACTTCTTAGCTTCAGCGTTAAAAACCCTTTAAAGGATATTTGTTCAGAACATTGTATAGTCCAACACAGTTATACCAAATACCTGGTTTTCCTCCTCAAACACACTATTTATTCACCCTTTTATGTTGATATTACACTTCAGAATAGCATCAGCTGTGATGCTCACATTATGAAAACTCCACTGTCAGATACACTGTTATTTTGAGTAACAATCATTTAATTTAAAAATTGCTTATAAAAAAATTTAGATGAAATATAAGAAATTAAAAGTGCGACAGGAAAAAAACAGAATTTAAGTTACCTACCGCTTTCAAACACTATCTATTTTTCAGAGCATCTGCAGTTACTTCTAGATCAAAAGGCAACAGAGACTAACACTTCTCTAGTCATTTCTAACTCATCACGTTTTAAAGTTTACTAATGCTATGAGGTTACATTATGAGGTTACACAGTATTGAATCTGTGATATTACTAGGGGAATCAGGTAACGAAACAGAGGTTTACAATGAGCAATATACAGAATCAGAACTAAAGACTTATCCTTCTCCCCAAAAATTTCTTATTTGGAATGCCTACAGCAAAAGAAAGAAAACAAAGTGTCTTCTGTAAATCCAACAAAAATGCCGAACACAAATAGCTCATGACTTAGATTTGCTTCTGTGCTCTGATTTTCATGACTGAAATAAAATAAATCACAGTTAAATATCCTTCATTTTAACTTTCTGCAGAATAGCAGTACAATTACTGTACCGAGCATTTATTATGTTACAGACAACACAAAGCTGTCATAAAATTTTACGCATGTTTTTTAAAAAGAAGGACAAATCAGTTCAGCTGAATGACATGGCAGGAAACAGCACCACCAAGCTACGTGCCTCAGCTCTACTTTGAACAACTTTAGTCAAAGCAAGCTGGCACTACTGCAGTCCCGCCTCCTGATCCCTACGACACTGTTTCCCCTCTGCCCACACAGATGCGCTCTGCAGCCCTGTGGTGAACTGAAAGGAGAAGTTAATTTGGTTTAAAGGTAAATAAATTTCTTGTCAGGCAATTCATCCGCTAGATAAATTCTCCGATCCAGTTCACTATATAACTGTGTAAGTGGCCCATGAGAGGGAACTGTGTGAGACTAGGACAAGAAGGAAGACTGAACTGGTATGAGCACCACTGGCTCAAATTATAGCCTAAGTTTCCCCCCCTTTTTTTTTAAATTGACTATACTGGTGCTTAGAGTAGGCAGAAACTAAGCTTATGTATGAATGTGGATACAGATAAGCAAGTGGGTTGCTAGCTGCCACCAGAAAGGAAGTTTTAATAGTCCCCCGTTGCCTTCATTCACCCCCATCACATGAGCAGTATTACGCACTTAACCACACAGTGAGTGACCAGTTCAATACAGAAAGCTAAATCAAATACACACAAAAAAGTGCTTCTCAGCTGGTTTACACTTTAGAGTAACTAGATCTACTTATCAGAGTTCTAATAATTACTTAATTTAACTTTTATACATCAGCATCTACCCCAGCATACATGGAAATGTAGTGGATAGCACCCTGGGAAGGGTGGCTGGGCTTCCCCCGCTGGCAGAGGTGGCTAGAGGCATCCACAGTTCCCACAACAACAAGCACAGGGCTCCAATGCAAGGATCAGCCACCCACTACTGACAAAGAGGAGACGTAGACAGAAATGCAACTGAAGGCTAGAAGGGAAACGGGACAAGGGCATCCTCAAAAAAAAAAAAAGAGAGAGAGAGAGAAGGCCTCCCTGTTAGCCCAGAACAGTCAAAAAGGATTTTTGGGTTTTACCTTAGCTTAAGCACCCAATTTTCTGTTTGATTTTTCAAAAGGAAAGGGGCATAAGACTGATAGCAAGAAGTAGCTCTACTGGTGTTAACACCAGCTCAACCAGAACCATGACAGAGCTGTGCTCCAGGCAAACTCCCTCATCTTAGTCCCATGTTGTCAGACCTGCAGAGGCTGAAAATGCAGGAAGGAGAGGGCACATCAGGACACAGGGCAGCATCCAGCAAGAAGATTCAGAAGAGAGCTACAACAGTAACGCAAAAGTAATTATTCAACGGTATAAATGAAACATCTACTGTTCTTAAAAGAAAGTTTGTTCGTAAGTATCAGTTTTTAAACCATGAAAAGAAAAGCACAAGCAATTCACATAATCTTATAATGTCTGGGAGGTACTTTTATTTATCTGGGTGCAACCACCTCTCCAAATAGCCCAAATGCAGATGTTCAGTTTGGGCAGTACTGTATCTACTCATGAGTTTCAATTGTAACATCTTAAATATTTTAATATTCTTCCTTGATTCTAAACTATCCATTGCATTACAATTATAGTTATTTTTCTTCAAGGATCTTAAAACATTTTAATGAAGTTGGTATCCCTAACATTTATACAAAATATTAAAGAAAAATAAGGCACAAACATTAACAATACTGGATACCAGCTAGAAAAATACATTTATGTGCAGAGTAACTGCATTTTTGAGACCAATGTATAAGCACGTGCAAGGAGATCATCACCAATCCAACGTAATCAGCTCTGCAGTAACATACATGGCAAGAACTTTGAAAGAAACAACACCTCAGAAGCAAGACTTCATCAAAAAACATGAGACAGCCATGATGTGAAACCATCAATTCCTTTTGCTTTTTTCCAACTATATTACAGTTTCTAGAATAATAAGTACTTTTTTCCCCTTTTGAAAGTTCACTATTCTGCACTAAGAAAGATAATTCTTATTCTAATACCAGATTTGCTGCAGACTCGTCCCTACAGAAGAATCTGCATTACAACAGATGTACTACTGTTTTATTTTATCTTCAAAACATCAATAAAATTACCCCCCAGACAAGCAAGAAGTATATTTTCCTACAGTTTGCCTTCTTCATTTGAAAGCTGATACCTTTGGTTCCCACCCACATCCTCCACACACTTTGCCTGGTCTTCTAGGTAGGCTGGCTGAGATGATCACAGCCTTTGGCCGCAACGAGAACCAACGAGAACACGCTACCTTTCAGCTTCCAGAGGGCCAGACAAATGTTAGCAGCAGCTTTTCCTTCTCCCCCTGCCAGCCAAAACTCGGGCATGTTTGTTAGAGTAACTTAATATTCTGAGGTTCTATCTTTACCTTAACCTTATATTCTGTTGAAATTTGCTAGTACCATCAAACATTACAAGGGACAGATGGACGAACACAAGCTAATTCAGTAAAAGTTACAAAAAGCAGACTAAATAAAATTAACAGTAAAAACTAAGTACTTTGTAAAAATATACACAGAAGTTAAGCCAGAATTAAAATCAAATGTAGGCTTGCAGGTGTTACAGCATCTAAGTCACTAGCTCCTTGAAAATGTGAATAACGCTACAGTCAAGGAATCTGTGTGGTGAAACTACAGAATGTTTCCTAAAGAAAGAGATCAGCACATTCCAGAATACTGCTGCTCCTCGTGGGGACGAGGAACAGAGAAGAGGATAAAGAACGGGTATAGAGGTTATAAGCTTGCAGTTGCCAGAAAAAAAAGACAGAAGGGGAGAAAACTACAGAAAATGCAGTATCTCTGTGAAAGAGAAATTGTTTTCCATACCACGTCAGCCCAGTGTAAAGAATTAAAGGAGAGAGAGATTATTAAACTGGGACATATCCCTATTCAGCAAAACACCAAGAACACAGTTAAGATTTTTTTTTTTTTTTACAAATAAAATCTGTGGGTTTTGGCAAATCTCAATGCTTGAAACGGTTCTCTGGTTGCACACAATATGTAGGGCACAAGACTACAATTGTAATAGTTTTCTGTGGTTGATCAAAACCCTCAGCTGCAAAAGCTATTTATTGCCATGGAAGGCCAAGGACCACAGCCATTCCGTTTAATGGTTTTCATTATTTTTGTAAAAATGACCAAAAAAAAAAATCAGGAAATAAATGTATCAATAGGAACGAGAGCGTCACAACCACTAGAACATCACAGAATACACATCAAATTCACTCCGTATGGAAGCTGGGAAAACGGATTGCGAATACTCTCCTGGCTTCCTAGCCTCTGACCACAGGATCCAAGAAGGCCTTGAGAAAAAGAGGACCACAGTGTAGACCTGTGCTGTAGGCAGCAGACCTTTAAGAGGACAAGAGGAGAATGAAACACAAAGCTGCTTTACAGTCCTAATAACAAAAGTGACCGCAGCAGCTTGTCATATTCATTACAAGACTATTACACAAAAAAGGGATAGCAAGACAAAAGCTTTCCTAGAGAAGTGTCCTGAGAAAAGTCGTACCATCTCCCCTCTTCATTCAACACAGCTGGTAACTGACTTATTCACCCTTTTGTCACTATGTGACAAAACTGCTGGTAGTTTACAGCTCTGCTTTCATCTCTCCCATGACTTCAGGTAGCAGGGAAACTGATTACTCAGAAAAAGTTGAGAAAAAGTTGAAAACTTGTCTATCCAGATATTTATAGAAGCCTCATACCTTCTGCATCCAAAAGGAAGCAAGTCAAACCATTCCAGTAAGTGTTTTTGAAACATGCATTTCTCTATTATACAACTTGTAATTTGGATTTTCTTGGTTCAGTTTATATATGCACATTTTAAAAAAACAGCTCAAAGTAGTATTTTAAATATTATAGCTATTTCAGTAAGAATCACAATACATATGAAGAACAGAGAAAGTTTTAAGTAAGTTTTTAACATTTTCATTAGCAACTGTTATACCTCATGTTTTTCTTGAAGTCAGTTACATTAACTTTTAGACATCAGTTATGTTATTTACTAGCAAAAATGCTGTAGAAATTTCAGTCAAGGTTCAAGAATCCAAGATAAAAAAAAATAATGCTCTTCAAAATATAAACATTTTAAAATAATCACTTTCATTATTTTGGGGCCTTGGTTCAGAAATGTGGAGCCATAAAAGGGACTTTTTTTTTTTTAAATACACCTTACTATTTTTTTTCCTACCAGCTGCCATCAAAGATAAGCAGTTGCCAGTGGATAGATTTCTAAGATGCCTTTCTTTTTTAAGCTAAGAAATAGAACCTGAAAAAGTATCAACGAAAACTTCAGCAGCAGAAATAATAGTTATTTCAGTGAAGAACAACAAACATACATGCAGAATTCCCATTCTTTAACTTACACCACATTTAAAGAAAATCTCCACTCTAAAGAAGTGTAACACAGTTCTTTTCCTGGAAGGGAAGGTCTTGTCTTCATCTGTGATGAGCCTACTAAACTTGAGTTTACCAGCCATTCTCTCATTTTCTTCCATATGCAGATCTATAGTATAAACAACACTTAAGATGGGCTGGAGAATGAATAACAAGTTTATAGCTAAGTTACATAAGTGCATTAATTTTGGGGATTCAGCTATTTTTCGTATCACTTGGTAAAAATGATTCCTGTGCTGTAAATACTCTGTTTCATTCCAAAATTTTGTTTTAAAACACTTGGCTATGAGCTAATTATAAAACTACACTGAAAAAGTACACTGTTATTAATAACAGAAGTAGCAGCATGGTGTTAATTGCATGCTTATTGGCAAACATTCCTTTCATCAATCAGACTATTGGCTCTAGAGGTTCAGCTTTTTCAAAAACCATTTCAGATTTATTTTAGTGTACTTGTAACAGTGTTTTGAATGGGCAAAGATAATTATAGCTTACTACTTCTCCAGGAAGAGAATGGATTCAACTCAAAATTTTCATCTCCTTTATTCTGCCTGGCTTACCCATTTTGTATTAAATAAAAGTTACCAATCTTACATTAATTCATGCGAATTCATTTGTGCATGTGTATCATAAAAACAGTTCTCAAAGAAGTCTGTATAATTGAATGTATTATCAACTACTTAAAACCTCTATTCTAAAACACTAAGTCACACATCAGAACAAATTAATTTAAAGGTAGACCCCATTAAAGTCATAGGAGGAAAAAAACGTATGTTCCTAAAATCTAAGGTTTTTTCCTACAATTGTAATTTTATGTATCAATGTAATTAATACTTTAAGTACCCAATCGTGTAGCCTGTGAGGGGGCTCCTGTGCCCTTACTGCCAAGAGTTTCATGGGGTCAAAGTGACAAATCATTTCAGCATACTGCTTTGTAACCTCGGTCCCACAAAAACATTCAGGATCCTGTTAAAGGTAATGGATTTTATCAAAAACATCCAGTGTGAACTGATTGATGATGGATCAGGACCAAACATCTTTATGCATAAGTGAAATGCTACTGAGTTTGGTAATTTCATTTGCACATAGGTGTTTGCATAAGAACTAGAGTCTTAAGTACTTTGCTCTCTCCTAAGGTTTTAAAGTATAGAAGGACAACATGAAGTGACAGAAGTGTTATAATCCAAGGGAAATAACATACATGATATCCTGAAATCCTGATTTAAAAGCAAAAGAGGCTGATCAGTGCAGCTTCTCTCCGCAGCAACCTTTTTTTTTTTCTTTAAATGTGTATGAATAAATTTCTTTGTATTTAAAAAATTACAGATTTTGAGATCTTTCTGTCTAATACTGACATCATTTTAAATTAAGATGGAGTACAGGGATGACAACACTAGGGAAAATTTCCAAAGCTTTAACTTCTCACCATTCTATCATCACCTCAAAGTCAATTTTCACCTTTTTCACTGGCTGAATTTGTTATCTTACATTTTGCTTTGGGGCTCGTATTCTTGCAATATGGCAGTACTGGATTACGAGAATACTGACAAGCCTGTTTGCTAAAAATGAACAATGGCTATATTACAGCAAGTCTGTAATATCTAGAAAGAAAAGGAAAAACAGACCTGACAAAGCACACTTATTTGTTAATTACATGCAGATTGCAAATGCTCATACATCTACTGAGTAATAAGTAAAGCCAAGCCTGAAGTTGCTTGTGAAGATTTTTGACACAAGATTTTTTTACACTTTTGATCACACAGCAAAGCCAGTTACAGGGCCCAAAGAATTAATTACAGACCAGGGCTTAATATTTACTACTGAAAATAATGCAGGTCCATTAACACCTAGCCTGAACTATTGTTCAGGTATGACAGACCTGCCAGTTAGGAAAACCTAGGGAGTGAGCTACGTATAAGGGGAACACCCCACCCCACCTCAAATCCCTTCTGACAACTGTAGATGAGGATTCCAGCAAAATGCACAAAACACAAAGTCACTAACAACTCGGGCCATGGACTGGCCAAGGAGTAAAGTAGCACAAACAGCCTTAATTCTGCTATTGTAAAGCTTCTGAATGCCTCGCTTGGTAACTGATTTAAAATCCTCAACACAACTTTCTGTCACTTAAACAAAGACACCATGCAGCAGTATTTCAGCAACCAAATACACATTTTGGTTTTCTTCCTGGGACAGCAAAAATAAAGTAACAGCACAGATACAACTGTATTCCTACACACAGGGTTCCACACTTTTTAAGCGAAGCCCAAACTTTCGAGCACCTCTTGTCTGAAACTGGTCCCAAGTGCACAATCCCTATTTCTTCTACCCTTTTTCTAACTGACAGTGGATGTTGCCCAAGAATTTACTGCTTACTTCCACCTGGAGTAAGAAATAGAGAAAGGTCGTGCAAAAATCACAAACTATCTGAAGTATATAAACCAAACAGACCACATAAAATAGAGCTAAGCTGTGACCTCAAGAACTGTGGAGTAATTTGCATCAGAAATAAGAGATGAGTAACAGGTAAAACCTACATAAAAAGAGCAAAGTATCCAGCATCTGGATGAAGGGATGCAGAAAAATCTAACAACCAATGAAACCCCCCAATTATTATGAGAGGAGATGCTAACCACCTAAGATTTCCCACCATGTCAAATAACACTAATCGGTGGCTACAGCACTACATACTCCCCTTTGCTAATTTTCAGAATTGTGTGATAAGGTGTAAAGAAAAACAATGTAAATCACAAATAAAAGTTCCATTAAAAAAAAATCTGCCCAAACTCCTTGAGGACTTGAGCTCTTTAACCACTCCTTTCAAGATACAATTGACAACTTTAATTTCAAATAACGAACACCACACACAAATTAAGAGCAAGGCTTTTGAATAACAGGACCAAATACCATTCTTTCTGCTATTTTTTTTTAACTGGAAGTAAGGATTAAGAAACAAGAAAAAATATTGCCTACCTTTGATTTCTGTACCTATGTATTTAATGAACAATCAGTATGTATAATACAAACGAATGAAGACTTTAGAAACTAACATCATGGCTATGATCAAAACACACCAGTGTTTTCAAAAGTTGCAGAGCATGAGGTGTTTTGACACGAAGAGAAGGCTGAAAGCCTTTTGGTTACCTTAACACATGGACTGCAAATGTTATTCTGGATTTTAAACTCTAAAGAATCCTTTCAAACCACTCATTGGAGCGTCCCAATACATCTTTCATTTTTTAGTTCTTTTCCCAGAACAGTTCTCTAAAATGTGCTGTCAAACAACTTCAGGAAATCACGATTATCTTTTCCCTTCATGTTCCCAACATAGGTCAGACACACTAGGAGTATCAAAAAGGTCATTCTCATTCAACTCGCTTCTTGATGGTGGCAACTTATGTTCTTAATCACAAATATTATCTAAAAGAAGTTTAATTAAAAGCTGAAACTGTTGTTCCTTTTACTTACATATTTTTGCTCTATAAATTCAACATTGCTTTATCCTCCATTATTTTCTCCTTTCTATTTTTTGAAGCTGTAATTTCATTCCTTTCAGTACATTCTTCTAGTTCTGTCTTACTGCCCATGCCACTTTGAAACAAGTCACAACAATTCTTCAAGCCCAATTCTCTCCTTCCACTGATATACTGCTGCTGCATGTAACAACCTAGATTTTCACATGACAGTAAGAAACAGACATTTTAAGTAGCTTAAGAAAATTATTAAATCAGTCTTCAACCCCTGTTTTTAAGACCCCAAAAAATGTTCAGGGTAGGTACCAAAACCTGTATCGTATATCCAGGCTGTCAATAACCCTACTTTTCTCTTTCCACATTTGTGAATCTTCGACTAGGGATCCAGACCACCACCATCTGAAAGTGACAGCTATAACCAAGTGCACATGAAAAAAAAAAGAGCTTTCTAATAACCCATGTCCTCTACTACTGAAAACAGCACCCTACAGAGTTTTGGAAGTGCTGCATACAAAAATCAACTTCAATGCTGAGCTGCAGCACACTCATTCTGAAGAAAGATAAAACAAAACAGTGTATCATAAAATTTTGTCAACAGATTTATCTACCGCTTTATTTACTGGATGCAATCACCTAATGACACAGCCACAGTTCCTTCCCAAACTGTGGCTGTCAAAAAACTCTTCCCATACAAATCACGACATAATTCACAGGTTCTACGTTCTGAGCTTCAGAGGACTCCTTGATATTCACTCCCTACTGCCTGGCAAAGCCACGAGAATATTTGTGTCTTTTGTGACCATAAAACAAAGCATCAGTCACGGTTAGCAATTTACTAAACTGTGATTCTCCCTCTTTTTTCTCATATGTGAGCCAAGCAGCAGTTAACAACGCTGACATTAAAAACTACCGCACGGAGGTCTCTGAGTTAACACCTTACTGATATGAACAGGGCAGCTCACACCTCTTGCAGCTATTGTTCCAGTTTCTCTACAACTTCACTTAGACATCTCTGCTTTTAGTTCCCATTCTGAGGTTTTCAACAGAGCCGTAACAGGCAGGGACTGATGGTGGGGGGGAAGGTAAGCAAAAGATACTGGATAACAAGGCAGCAGATTTAGAGAGGCATCAGTAAGCAATGCCACTGCTCAGCAGATGAATCTCGCTATTGGTGTCATATAACACGTACCCGAAGTACCTCCTCAGTAGTCCTACCACAGCTCACATACAACTACAACATGGATTAGTAGGGACATATAATGTCATTATAGACATAATAAGGGAAGCAGAACACTGATGAACTTCAGTGTTTGGAGACATCCTTTTTGCTATACACTGAATGTGCAACAGCTTGAATTGAGCTAGTGTAACAACTAGACTTTTTCCAAAGGACAACTGGGAGCAAAATTACACTGTAGATGAACAACCACCACGTGAAATGCAGCGGTAATTTTTATAACATTTTCTTAATTTAATAACACATGAATGCTTAGATGATATAATCAACAGAACTTGATGACTCTATGAATGCCTTGTTTGGAGGGCCTGGAGAGCCAGGCCCCGGACAGGTTTCCATCAGAAATCGAGAGCTTGGCCTTGGCTGGCATCCTTCAGCTCTTGAAGGCGGCAGCTGCAGACCAGACGGACCGAGGTGCACAATCACAACTGCTGCAGTTCACCACCAACTACAGGTGTCTCAATTCCTTGCATTAGCTGACACATACCAATGCCTCGCTGAATTTGTTCTGCTGGGGGATTGGCCTTTTAAAACCAACATACCCAGCTGAAGGCAGCTGCCTCAGGAACAGGGCGGATGAGTGAATATTATGTGGGCATGAGGACACAGGCTTAAACTCACTTCTGAGGATACGTGGTGGCAACTCTTCGGACAAGATCTTGGTAACACGAAGCCGAGGACCACGTAACATTGGTATTTTGCCTTTACATTTGTTTCCCAAGCAGGGAGACTACAGCAGGCCGGGTGGCGGCAAGGCCCCGCGGGCACCTCCACGCCCCAG
>NW_009225178.1:0-26948 GCF_000690835.1 Fulmarus glacialis
CCTCCCCCAGCAGCGGGAGCCGGGCACCCCTGCTCATCGCAGCAAAAGGTCAGGTATTAGCTCCCAGCAGTCACTCTCCCCGCTCGGCCATACAGACCACGTAGCACTTAATGAGAGCTTATTTATTTAATTTATTCACACTTATGTCTTTATCAGGGCCGCCTTGGAGGCTCTGCCGAGGGCCCGCTCGCTCTCCCAGCCGTGGCAGCCGGCAGGCAGGCTGGGTGCAGGGTCTCCGGACCCCAGGCTGGGCTGTGCCGCGCAGCCCGTCATGCCGAGCAGAGAGCCGGCGTCTGGGAATCTCATCTCACCTTTGACCGGCCTTCAAGGCTTCCAGAGTTCACAGGGGTAGGGTGCAGGACTGCAAAACGTGTGCTGACCCCGCACAGCAAAGCACTTCAGCATGTGCTGAACCATGGGCATGGGAGGGTACGCTCTGACCGGGAGTATTTATGTGCTAAGCACATGGGAAGATGCTTCTCTAGGTTACTGCCACAATGTTCAGCATGGTCTGAGGCTTCGATGTCTCACACTGAATCTGGTGTATAAGAGAAAGTGGATGCCTTTATTTTTATCTACTTGTCTAGGTATGAAATTGTCATCAACTCTTTTTTTCTTTTCTTTTTTTTTTCTATGGTATTTTACTGCTGTTTGTCACAGCCAGCAAGATAACTGAAGAGATAACTTCTTCTCAAGTGAAATGAAATGGAAATAGCATCTGTCTACAAAAATCAATTTAGAAACTACCTATATATTTTTGGGCTCAGACAATGGGTATTTCCAAAACCATGCCTACTAAAACCCTTTGAGTGTAAAAAGAAGAAAAAAAATAATACCTGGAGGTGAGCTATCATCCATCAATCAGGAAAACTCACTCAGACTCAGATGCATGAGCCAAAATGAACTTCAGATTGAAATGGATGGGAGACAGGCTAGCTTGTCTGATTTGCTTGGGTTACTTCATTATTAATCTCTTTACTTCCATTTATTTTAATGACCATAGCCAAGAAAGTCTCATTTATGAAGACCACTTTTTTTTTTTTTTTTTTAAAGGACTACTTTACACTGCAGTTGAAACCCACACTGCGCACTTTTTCTTCACAACTGCCAAGAGTAGGGCTGCTTTCCTTACGACCGCTCCGACTGTATGTAAAACACGTGTTGGTGCCTTGACCTGTGGAGGGGGGAGGACCTTGGCCCCACAGCGTTCGCATTTGGGAGCCCAGCTGGGTCCCTGGTCACGCACCTCTCTCCGAGGGGGGCTTCTCCCTGTGCTGCACTAGCAGACAGTGAGAAAACTCCAGGATGGCTAAGGGGAAGGTTAAAAACCAGAGTTTATTGGAATAGATGCTAATGGGTCTGGCCTCCGCGTCTGGGATAGAGGATGGGAGAGATTTGCTTCAGACTTGCTTTGTCTCATCGCTGTCGCTGCACAGCCGCCTCCTTCTCCTCGTGTCCCGTCCCGTCCCCCCCAAACAAAACTCAGGCAGCCGAGTGGGTTTTCCTAAATGAGATACACCTAATTAGTAGCTAGTCATAGACTTGCTGATCAGACGGATTTTCAGCCCTTTGTTTATTACCCGGCATATGCATCAGTAGCGCATTTTTACAAGTAAATAGACACATTTCATTAAAAGCTGCTTCCTCTGCTGCTTCCATCGCTTTGCTCTGTAAAAGACCCTTGTAAGTATTCTTGTTTATTCCCTCAGTCAAAAGGAAGAAAAAAAAATGAACTATATTAATGCGATTTCAATTAATTAATGAATGATTTTCCAGAGTTATATTTATAATCCGTGGCGAGTGTGCATAGCAGTAGGGCGAAGCACCATTCACCTTGCAGCTTTTTATCATCAGTAAGTGAGTGGGAGCATCGTCCGGTTTGGCTTGGTGCGGGAAGCCTGGTGCAAGGCGAGTGTGGAAAGTTGCACCGCTGGTGTGGGAAGGAAACCTAATCTTGGGGAGCAAATGAAACCCTGTGGATGCCTGGGGCTGGGAGGGACCCTGGGAGGGAGGCGGAGGGGAGGGCTGAGCACCTCGGGAGGGTGTTGGCTTGTGCGGGGCTGGGGCTCCGGGGGTTTGCTCCAAGGGCAGCTCGGAGGGGAGCAGGGACCACCAAGCAGCTGCATAGCCTGGGGATGAATTCATCATCCCTGCCAGCTCCCTGGGCGGCAGGTAAGTCCTGTGGTACCCGTTTTGCAGTCACACAAGCTGAACTCCCATAGAAAAGCAAGGTAAATGCTTTGCCCAAAGTCACACTGTAATTCACTAGCAAGGCCAGGATTAGATCCCTGGAGTTTTTTGTCCCAGCCTCTTTCTCCAAACGGCATGAATACTTCACTACAGCAGCAATATTTTGAAGTCTTGCAGGGCTCTGATGCACGCAGATATCTCAGTCAGACTGCAACACTGTGTGTCTTCAGAGTCTGCAAAATTAGGGATACATAAACATTGCTAACGCCTCTCTGCGAGGCAGAGGGTACTTGCACTTTTTTACACCTGCCATCAAATTTGATAGTTCAAGTTTAGAAATAATTCTTTTCTTTCTCTAACCTGGCAGCTCCTACTACTTTCCCTTCCCGTGACTGTAAAATTTGTTCAATCCCTTAAGGATAACTGCTGAAGCAACGTCTAACAAATTCCACACCGTGTCCAGAAAGAAAGACCAGACACCTGCATGGTGCGATGCAACGGCTAAGCTGAATAAAGGTCATTTAATACGAGTCAGGTAACAGTCCCCACACTGCTGGCAGCAGCGAAATGCTGCCGCTGCGATGGCTGGAGGCATCGAGCCTTTTCTTGTGAGCTCTCCTTCACCCAGATGTGAAGCCCCTTCATAACATCAGCCATCTTATTTTGCTTCTTAAGACATCAAAAAGCCTCTTCACATAAAGAGACAATGGTATGCTTCCCCCCGATGACCTTGTACTCTGGGTGCTCTGCAACAAGAGCAAAAGAGAGGGACAAATGTTGTCAGTTCGGTGCAAACTGGATTAGGGGAAGGGAATAACAGCCAGCTACACTTCTGTACAGTTTTATCATCCAGGGTCATACAGTTGAGGATAAAATGATGCTCGAAGAGACCAAAGTGTGAGTTTCTTTAGACAGCAGTATCTGGAGAAAGTGCATTAGTCTCGGCACACTTACGGTGAACCGTACACACGGCCTCCCCCTCCACCCCGGGACAGTTTGGGCAGGATTTGGGCAGCTGTGGGAGCTGCCAAATTCCTCCTGCAGAGGAAATCCCTGGAGCCTCGTGTGCTCGCTACAGCCATCGTGACGGGGACGGCCCTGCCTGTCCCGTGCGTGTAATGAAATAAATGCTTGGTGCCGGGAACAGCTGCAGCGCAGAGGGGATCGGTGGGGCAGGACTCTTCGGCAGTGGGAATTTTTCTGCCTTTGGGGGTGAAGGGGTTCTGTCATTTTGCCAGGATGAAAAGGAAGAAGCAGATTTATGGCTGGCTGTTGAAAGGCACAAAGCAGCTCTTGTGGAGAGGAGCAGGACAGGAAAGGTAGCCCCACGGCGATGGATCACTGCGTGCAGGGCAAAGGAGATGGCCAACATATGGGTGAAGCAGCTAAAGGTGAAGAATAAATGCAATATATCACATGCTCCAGCCATTAGTTTTGCAGCTGATCATGTGGCTGTTATAACCATGTGTCTGCATGCATAAAGGAGGTGTGGAAGGTTTCGTCAAATTCTAAAGAAACTCAAGACTGGTCAGGTTTCAATTATAGCAGAGACGAAGAGTTGGCTGAATGTTTTAGTTACTTTACAGGCTGGGGTTTTTTTTTTTTTCTTTTTTTTTTTTTTTTTTTTTTGTGTGGATCATGGGTTTGGCAAAGCCTTGCAACAGAGCCGCCTTCTAAGAAAATCAACAGCCTGCCTAGCATACCTCACAAATACTGTACCTACAGTCTTACAATATAAGATTTACAAGTTCTTAGAAAGGGAGAAGCTCATTTGAGAGCAGACCATTACACACAAACACCAGGAAAAGCTGGAGGAAGAGGAGAAATAGTTTGTTTTAAGTATTGCTAAGCACCATCCACCTTTACGAAGGAAGTGTCTACAAGCCGCCAGCTGAAATTGCAGCTCTACCATTTGGTGCTCAGTTTTGTAAGGTTTTAACTGAGCGTTAACAATCGTTGTGTAATTGAACACCTCGTTCAGTTCATTAGCTGATGGCTGTGCAGTGCTGTCAACGTGCAAAGTGCAAGCCAGGTGCTAAGTATTATAATTATTTGTTTCCTCCCCAGCATTTAAACCTGTGGTGATTCCTGACCGCTGGAGATGGAGGCAGTTTGCTTTGCATGGGAATGATGAGGACACATATGACCATGACTGGAGCATCACATGTGACCCAGACCGTCGTTCCTCACTTGGAATGGTGTGGTTGGTGCTCTTTGCCCCCCCTTTAAGAGAAGGGACCCCCCTCCGACTCCTGCCTGGTACTGCTCATCCCTCTCCTCCTGCCAGTTTTCTTGTTGGAAATCCCAGCTAACCGCAGCAGTTTTGCACTCCCCAGCCTGCTGCTGTGTCTCCCGTGGTAAGAGCCGATGGTGTTTACTGAAGTATGACCTCCCCTAGACCACTCCCACCCACTGAATGCTTTGCAAGCTGTGACTTTGGGGAAGCTCAGAGCAGGAGGAGAAGCTCAGAGTAGGAGGAGAAGCCCAGGAGGGTCAACCGGTGGAAGGAGGCTGAGTACAAGGGAAAGGTCCAGCCAGCCTGGGATGGGGCCCGTCCCAGGAGCAGCCAAGCACTACGTTGAACACGGAGAAGGTCACATTTCCCTCTTGGAAATGCCAGTGCTGCAAATTGTGGTGCTCCTCTCGTCCTCCTGTTCATTCCCCACATGCTAACTGCAGGTGATACAAGGACCTATGAAATTTGTGCCCTGCTCTTCTCCAGACCTGCTCGGTACAGGTCAGGGGTTCAAAGGGTTCAGCTGTAGAAAGCTGGTGTTTCAGTCCTTTTCGATGCCCTGATTGTCAAAGCCGGAGGCTCAGCTAGGCCCTGTCCCCGCTGCTCACCCAGCGCCTCAAAACACCACCCATCAGTGCCAGCTCAGCCTTCTGCTGGTGACAGTACTTGATGACCGCTCTCCTTCGCAGGGAGCATCTAAAATATGCAGATCTTGGAGTTTTCCTCCTTGTCTTTATTTAACTTAGATGCTGACCCACAGAGTGCTAATTAGCTAGATTCAAAACCAAGCTTAAAAAATGATAATGAGTTTACTGATTATCAGGTACGAAAATAAGGTCAGTCGAAAACATATCAGTGCTTTAATTAAACCTCAGTGAACTTCACAGAGCGAGATGGAATGACTATTAATGGCTCCTATTTTTGCTAAACTTCCCTTCTGTGGCCTGTTACTTCAAGGTAGGGACTGTCCCCGTTTGTCACACTTCCGCTCATGTAAATTGCCTGAGCGAGACCAGTACTCACTCACCTAAAAAGCTCTGCAGGATGGAGGGAAGGTAATAAGTATGTTCCTTGTGCCCACGGACAGACCTACTTTTTATTTTAGGGCAAATTATTGTCAGTCAGCAGCATGCCTTTGATTTTGTTGCTTCTGCACACTGATTTACTTTGCATACACAATGTCTCACTCCATGTGGCTTATTTGTATTTTTGTCCAGGCTGCAACTAACATTATCAAATTGATATATGTGCACTTTTGTTGCAGGCAAATTTAAGACCACAGGAACTGCAAGAGTGGATCAGACTAATGGTTCACCCAGTCCGGCTGCTGGTTTCTGACTGGGCCATGTGCAAATCCCCAGGAGGATGTGGAGGGAGGAGGGACAAGGAGCCGTGCTGGAAGGGAACGGCTCTTCCTCCAAAAAGAAGAGCATCCCAAACACTGCATTTAATATCCTGCATGAATTTCATCAATTTGTTTTTGAACCTGTATATACTTTTGGCTTCCGTGACTTTCTGTACCAATGCACAGGTTAAAATTACTTCCTCTTCTTTTTTTTTTTTTTTTTTTTTACAGGAACCCAACATGCGCACAAGCAATAAAACAAATGAGTTTCGGGATTTTGTTTTGGTTTGCTTTCAATTCCTCTCCAAATAATTCTGTAGCTCCAGTAGAAGATCTGGCACCTCCTGAGCTTGGAGGCAGGGGCCACACAAAAGAAGAGCTTTCCAGAGAACCGAGCCCTCTTCCCAGTGTTGCCACTGCAGTATCTTTGGGTATTTCTAAATGTCTGACATTTGTCTTACCTTCTGCCTATTGGTGAGAGTGTCCTTCATGATGACGCATCAGTAATCTGTAATTTGCCCACATTTGCAAAATACCTGTACCCTCACCGCAAATGGCAAGCCGCAAGCAGCTGGCTGCAACCAGCAGCTTATAGGTCACTAGTTAGGAACTGACTGACATGTAAAGGTTGACTCTATATGGCTTAAAGAGAGGACTCAGTCTATCCCTTCTCTGTCATCTACGTAATCATTTATCTTTGGGAAAACACCCCTTTCAACCTGGTAGCATTCACTAGTGACTTTTTTTTTTCAAACAAGCAAATGGTCAGCACCAGCACAAGCACAGGGACAAGACATGGGTTTATATATATGTGTTCTGTGAAAGGTTAAAAAAATTATAGTACGTGTTAGGAAGTGAACTGAACTGGAGTAACTCCCCTGAAACCACGTGCCATGCAGTTAGTCCATTAGGGAAACACGCCTTGAGGAGCTTTTTCAGAACAGACTTTTTTTTTCCATTCAGCAAGCTGATCTGAAAGTGTATTTACAATATTGCATGTTAAACATGGAGCTATAATAAGAAATTAATAGTATAAAAGATTTGGAGTGATAATTAATGTGCAAGAGCAAGAGGCTCTTCTCCAGCCTAAATACTATGATGAACAAAAAAAAAAGCAGGGCACCCAAAGGGATTGGGTTATAATAAAGAGTGTTTTTACTTAAAAATGTATCCATCTCCTTGGAAACTTGGTTTTCTCTTCCTCAGATCACACCAAAGAGAAGAAGTCCATGTGTGTGAAAGCTGCTGGAGTGCCTGTAACTCAGGCGAACCAGCCACGTAGGCAGACCCCATCGTGCGCTGCCGGGCATGCTACGCCAGGCCAACAGAGCAGGGCTATTTTAGTGGTGCTGTGGCATTCTGCAGCTATTTTCCTGCAGCATTTGGTCATTCTCATGAGGCAATGCCATTATGGAGGGTGGAAGTAGCCAAGCCCAGCTCCCTGGTCCTGGGGAGAGGGAGGCAGGAGCCCACCAGAGACACACTGCCCTTTGCCACTTGCAAAAGGCGACATCGAGCTCTGAGAAACCGTGTTTAGGTGTCTCAAACTGGGCACCAAAAGCAAATGGAAACTTTTAACCTTCACTGCTATATGCCTCATTTCCTCGTCTCTACACTGGGGCTGATGTTTCCTCTTCTCATAAGAACGTGAAATGTGTTCATTAGCATCTGCGGAGCCCGTGCGTGATGGGGAGGGCAGGGCAGCAATGCCGAGGAGGAAGCACATCATGCAGAGAGCACTACAGCATCTGAAGCCTTTCTATATAAGGTCTGTGGCTACTTGTTGAGTGATAAGGATGAAAAGAAATATTGAGTGACTACGTATGCCCCAGGTGAAATAATAAACCTGCGACTGGTGGTGATGCGAACACAGACTGATGCACACAAGAAAGACAACTTACAGTCCTGTAAGAAAGCAAAACTGAGGCATTTAAGACTTTCAGTTTTCAACGCCGATGTTCTTTTGACATGTTTGGTTTGGTTTTTTTTCAGTTCAGATACTCTATCATATATGAAATGGGTGCAGACTCCTTAAGGGCAAAGGAATCTTCCAGTAACCATCTCATCTCTGTATCCATCCCAGTACTGCAGACAGGAGACTTTGGCTTTGCAGTTCCTGCACACAATCCATGATGTCTTCACAAACTATAGCATTTTTTGGAAATGAAGGCAGAGTCCTTGTACAGTCTTCACAGGATGGGAGAGTCCCTCCCTTGGTAACTTAACCCATGGAAGACCGACTTCTTTGTTAAAAACCTTTTCCTTGTTTTTACTTTGAACTTGCCTAGCTTCCCTTTGCAGCTAAACCAAAGGGTGTTAGATCTCCTGGCAGCTGTAATAGGTGAGCACACACGGGGTAACCTTTCTACAGCATGGGACTGAGCCTATGAAGTATTAAGTGCCTTCAAGGTCCACTGAAATCAATGGGATTGAAGAATGCCATATCCTTGAAGGACTGGGCCCCAAGGGATGGCTTCTGGCATTCACTGATTCTGAAGACGGGCAAAATAAAATATTTAAAGCAGCCTGACATGCACAGGCTAAATTCTTTTCCTTTTGTGCTGAAACATAATTTTTTTAATATGCCCTGAGCATGCTGTGAAAGCAATCTTTCTACATGTTTCCTTAGTGGGGAGTGTTTGCTCTCTGAGCTCAATAGTCACAAACACTATGACTGATACGGCCCCAAAGCATAAGGAAAGTTTAAGTTCTAGAATATAACGTTTTTTAAAATAAGATAGAATTGTTTGTGGAAGAAGAGTCTACCAGGTACCTATGATGGGAAAGGGTTACTATAGGGACATACATCAGCAGTATGTATTTTACATTCTTAGTCCATTGGTTTTTACAGCAGTTCTTGTTCACAGTAATGTGAGGCAGTTAATATGGGATCTGAACACCACTGGACTGATAAGGCTTCATACTGACTTGCAAAAGTAATTTTCAGTAATCTTTGAGGGGAAAAATTGCATTTAGTGGGGGAAAAAAGGGAAAAAAAAAAGCTAAGCCATTCGTGCATCCTATTTTATTGAGTATGCAAGTAATAGACTATGCAGAAATTGAACTTTTGATCCATTAGGCTGTGCATAGGGACAAACCGCTGCTGAGTTACTGTGAGAAAGTTAGGCTTCCAAATAGAAAAGTTTCACAGTATTTTTCAAAAATCTCGTTTGAAAACGAGACGCCAATATTACCGTTTAAATGCAAACTTCCATCAGAAAGGCTGGGAACATGGTTCCCGATGCAGGGCTCTGCTCTCACGTATCACACTCCCACTGCCACAATTAGTCATCTCAAACCAACTTTTTCTTGCGACTGTTGTGCAAGGCAGTGGTAACATCCTTTCCTAAAAGTTTAATATACAGAACTATCTGTGTCCGCTTTGCTCCAGCGATTGCTTCATACCCTGAGCCAGGCCAGGCAAAATAGATAACTTCCAAGCCATTTTAATTTTCTTGACAGAAAGATGGTTCCGTTCCCAACCAGATCTAATCACCATACATTTCTTCTAAATCCCCAGCCCCCACGCGTTCAGTACAACCACGTATGATTATTTGTGGCTGTTTATTGCCACAGCCTTTCCCCTAACAAAAGTTTCTCAGATTTGGATGAGCATCACGGTAAAAGCTTTCCTTCTGCTAGAGGTGGACTTCGCAGGGTCAAGTTTGAAAACACCATCAACAGAGACACGGGTGAACTTCATCGGCCCTGTGTACGTGCTGAAATCATAGATTTCAGGGAGCTTCAGCCACATTTCCCGAAGCATTACAGGCCCAGAGGGACAGATTGCTGAGGTTAATTATAGATTTCAACACCTAACTGCTGGGTAGCTACCACCTTACATAGTCTCCACCCTCAAGGTGCTGGGCTTCATGGGCATGTCATGGGGAGAGCAAGGTCCCTGAGGAAGGAATTGCCAGAAAACACTGAAAAATGGCCTGTTTTGCTGTGCTGAAAAGGGCTAGGAGAGCTTCTGTATTCAAAATAACAGCAGCAGTGGGCTCCCCAGCATCCCTGGGGAGCTGCGCTCCCTCCCGGAGCAGCGCCCGTCCCCACCAGCGCCCCAGGTGACCTCACACCAACGTCACACACTCCGTAACTGGCCACGTGGCTCTTTTATATCTCACAACCCTGAGGGAGAAGAGCGATGGCTGCAAATCCCGTGCAAAGGCCTCGCCACACCATGCCTCGCCTGCTGTCCCCGCTCAGGCAGCACGTCCCGCCCGGGACCTCAGGGCTCCCCTTGCAGCCTCTCCCCAGCTATCACACGGGGTCTGGAAACCCAGCGCCGAGCTGAGGCTTCAGCCGGAGGGCACTTAGGACCCTTCGTTATTATTCTTGGCATTTGTGTCCGAACACTTCAGACTCCTGAGCCCAGTAGTGCAACTGTAATAACAGCAACGCCTAAATCTCTTTGAAACCTAGCGAGGGGGAGGAAAGCGAGGGAAGGAGCGGTCAAACAAGCCTGGGAAGGGCTCGGGCACAGAGGAGGCTGTGCTGGAGAATGCTGAGGCTCTGGGCAGGAGCATCCTAGAGGGACCGTGGCTCTCCAGGAGGGCAGCACCGGAGAAAACACGTAGGCTGCCTAAGACACGGACTACAGCAGCAGAGCTTGCACCTACCGTACCAAACACCAACCTGAAACAGAAAGGGATCTGCAACAGACAGAAAGCCCTGGCTTTGCATATTTGAAATAAGTCATTATTCGGGCTTTCCAGCTCCCAATCTCTCAGAATTCTGCTCAAAGAAAAACCTTTGCACTAATCCTCCTCCTCCATCATTATGCAATATTGCTTAGGGTAAAGGAAGTTTCCTTGCTCTTTTCTAAATATACATTTCTGCGGTTAGAAAATTAGAGAAATGACACGGCCGACCTTCCTAAATGCGAAGGGCTCGTTTGAGGAAGCATCCAAGTCATCTGCTGCAGCAGACCCTTATCACTTTGTGGTAGGCAATTGCAAAACGCCTCTCTTAGCCAGAGTCACATTAGGTTTAAATTGAGCTAGACAAGGGAACCACAAAAAGGGCTTGTGGGTAGCTGCGCTGCTAAAAGCATGGGGCCTGGCACTGGAGTGCTGTTAGTTATAACAGTAATTTGTCAAGGAAAAAGGAGCGGAGTAGCCTGCAATGTGAATGTCATGTGCGGTTTTTCAGACACGAGGCTTTGCGTAGAAGACGAAGAAAATACTCGGTGACCATTTTAAACTCAGCAACCACTCCCAGTGCAGTGGGAGTTAACGCTGCGTCAGACTTTCCATTAATGCCTCTGTTTTTGCAGGGGCTGTAAAAATGTGCTCGAGGCAAAAACTTGTGATTCAGCAGCTCAGCTGAAGAGTTAACTTTTCTTTTTATACGCATCCATTTTCAGAGTGGTGATTTATAATAACTTTCGTACGGATCTATGTATAGTTCTGGCGTGGTGAAGGAGGGAGCTGGAGAGGGAGGCGATGCAAAGCCTCGTGCCTAGCTGCCTGGCACTGCTGTTAGAGGCTGGGCAAGAGGCTTGGGGTCTCCGAGTGGCTGGTGCAAGCAGGACTTAGCCAGCCCAGGGCCAGTGACACTGCTA
Organism: Fulmarus glacialis; assembly: GCF_000690835.1. Classification (NCBI taxonomy): domain Eukaryota; kingdom Metazoa; phylum Chordata; class Aves; order Procellariiformes; family Procellariidae; genus Fulmarus; species Fulmarus glacialis. Next base: position 11,338 of record NW_009225178.1, read on the forward strand.
CCTAGGGGAAAAAGAGGCAAACCCAAGCTTCTTTTCTGCTTTTAGATGGCAGCCTGGGATAAAACTTGCATGAGGAACCAAGGCATGTTCTCTTTTTGCCCCAGGGAGTATCCCACCTGCCTATACCCAGGGTGCATTATCTTCATACCTGTAGAAAGGGCACAACGAATGGCTAAAATTATTTCCCCAACTGATTTCTCTCCTGTGTGGGTTTGCACCTCCCTGTTTTTTCTGCAGTTGCCATTCCCAACTCTAAGAGGAAACTCTGCAGGCAGAGCTGTGCCGAAATTCTCCGTAATAAACCTTTGGAGGTAAGTGGAAGCCCTTGAAATGTGGGATCACACAAAGGACTGGGTTCTCGGCCTTGCAATAGCCAATTAACAGAAGCTCGGTCAGCCCTGCTATCCTCTGCTATATAACCATGCTGAGTCCCCCCATTCCTCAGGTGGGACGGCTGGGCAATGAGCTTGTCACTCCTCCTGTTACCCCTTCGACTAAGGAGTTACTGCTGGGCGAAATGGTCTCTGATGTCTGGTAAATCCCTGACTATCTGTACAGCCCATTAGGGCCATAGGTAGCCTGGGACACCTCGAGCAGCTTGGTGTATCTTAATATAGTTTCCTCAGTAAGATCATACTGTCTTTTACAACAGCTCCACTAATTACTGCAGCCAAGTGCCAGCAACAGATTTACAAGGACACAGTATTGCCATTCTCCTCCCTTGTCCATATCTGAGAAGTTGAATCTCACGTCCTTTCCCTAAACAGCATATTAGCCCATGTTGTCCCACATTATCTGAGGTTATTTTCCCTCAAAATATTTTCCATACAAAGAAAAATACAGTTATTTTTATCCATTTTCAGAAAAGGTTTCATTTTTTCTTTGCTTTTTCAAGAAAATAGGCTCCTAGCAGGTATTTATCATGATAGCTAGATTAGCCAGTACCTTTAATACTTGCAGCACAGAAGATTACTTCATCAGCTGCACAATTTGAGCTTACTGGAGAAGACTTTTAAGAAAGAATGAGACCTAGAATAACCATTTCTTTCCCCTTGCCTCTTCGAGGCACCAAAGTTCAAGGTACTTATTTCTTTCCTTGTATACTGAGAAATCTGTGATGGTGGTTAATTGAGCGCTAAAAGCCCATGCGACTGCAGTTTCACTAAGATGATGTATTATTTTTTTACTTCCAATCCTAAACTGCTACGAGGCGAAACGGGACAGAAGCGACTGTACTTTGCTGATGGGAGAGATGATTTTGTCCTGAAAGAAGCAGCGTTCTTGTGAAAACAGGAGTATGATCGCATAGTCTGGCTCCTACATGGTCCCTGTGCGTAACAGGTAGGTGCCAAAATTATTCAACAAGGGCTGAGGAAGAGCTGCAAGGGCACGATGCAAGGGCACCATAAAGACGTGTGCGTTGACTTTCTTGGGCGAACACTACCAGGAGGAGGAGGAGCTGGCAGGTGCCTCTGTAGCTCCCCAGACTTTTGCCTTTGGAGGAGAGTACAGGCAGCCCTCAGTAGCTGTTCAGACCCGTTCTGCAGTGCAGACACGGCAGGCAGAAAGGTAGCATGAAACCACATTTATTACCATTACTGGGTCAGGCTATCTCTGCAATGCCTGTCCAGGTTGTGAGCCAGTCAGCGAGGGTATGCTCTCTGAAGTGGTGGAGGTGGCAACTGGACATGTGCAGCTGCATAAGGGTGATGGGTGAGTATGGCCAAGACACAGATGTCCATCGATGGCAACCCTCTGCCATCAGCGAAAAACTAAAAATTTAACGTTGTCACTCCAGTTGAGAGACAGAAATACATAAGTAGCGAAAAACACTCTCTATGGAAGTCCCTTACAAAACACCTTTTGGTTTTCATGAGAGGATGCTCTCACTTGCAGCTTAAAAAAGTGTATTAAGATGAAAGTTGCCTTTTCCTGCCCTCTTCCACAGAACCAACACGGGTGCAAACTCAAATGTCCCTGTGCACGCACTGTGCGTGATCAATCAGTTATAGGTCAAGATGGCAGGCATTAGTGAAATAACGACTAATTAATAAATAATGAAAATGTTTTTTAAAACTTTCTAAACTTTCCCCTCTTCCAATTTTTAATCTACTTTTCTTAGAAAAAAGTCAGTAGTTGAATGCTGTAAAAGTGAATTTTGTCTTCAAGGATCTCTGATTACCTACTATGTGTTTTTCCAGCAGGTTGATGTAACTGGCTCTGGCTCTAGAAGACAGCACAGCCTTTGATCATCTCAGTTTCTTCATTATCACCTGAGGGAGTCATCAGGAACTCTCTCTCATGTCCAAAAATTATCTAGCCTATCTTCTTGGATTTCTTTATTCAGCGAATTAGTTTTCAGAATTATTCATATTTGTTAAGAAGAATCACTGGCACTACATGGTTAGGTTTCCCCTGAGCTATGTCAGCTCACAACCTTGCAAGGTGTTCAAAATGTGCATCTCCTGCTGCGTAACACATCAGAGATGAAAGTCCCTGCTGCCCCTTGCACTTGGAGAGACTCAGGCAATACTCCAAATTGGTGCGCTTTGGTTCCTCAGATGATGGTAGAACATGGCAAGGTAAGGTATGTGGCTCCTCTATCCCTTCAACTCATCCATCTAGCACTTCAGGAGGCTCAACATCTTCTGCAAAGGTTCCTGAAGTGGATCCTGCTAGTGTGGTCAGGGCACTTCACTCAACACAGGTTTGTTATTTCCTGGGGCCAAGGAGTACAGGGCTGGGCCTTCTGCTTGGCACCAGTGGGCACTGCCGGCTCCTCACAAATGCATGGCTTCAGCAGTACAAATCACATTAGACCCAAAGACAGGGATTATTGGATGTTTTTTCTAGTGCCCATAAACTGATCACGATAAATGATGGTCAGACATTTCTCATTCCTATTTCAAGAAAGAGGACACAAAAGATGAAGTCTTCAGCTTCAGTTCAAGGTTTGGAGGACATAAAGTTCTTGCCATCCAGCCGTGCACCCCCAGCCTCCACGTTGCTGCTAGTAAGTACTCGTCCACCCTTCCCACTGCCAGGACACTTGTGCTGCACCTTCAGTGTGATTCAGTTAGCTGCCCAGGACTGGAGGCTTTTCACCAAAGCCCTTCTCCTCAAAAATCCATGTTCTCTTACTAGTTCACATCAAAACTGTATTATTTCCTCAGTAAGCCCGTTGTACCAACACTTGTTTCTATGTGGTCTACTGCTCTAACATCCGCACCTTTTCTCTTTAGTACCTGGGTTCAAAAGCCACTTTCAGCAGGGTGACACAAGAGACCAGTGTTTGTTTTCCAACCCTAACAGACATCCTGTATGCCCATGGGTCATGCAGCCACTCGCAGTCTCCTCCTGTTTACAACAGCGTAATACATGATTTGTTCCACTTTGCCTGCTGCATTGCAACCTCTCTCTATATCTCCTTGATATTCTTCTCCACCTTTCACTCTCCCCTTTGTAATCTGACTTCCACACACCCAAGAAACTGCAAGGATCTGGGCTTCCTCAAGCTCCTGAGGTATAAATAAATAACAAAAAAAAGTGACAATGAGTTGGTATATGGCTAAGCAAAGGCAGTTTTGTTTCTCAGCAGGTTTGTGTGAGCTGTTTCTGGTTTCAGTTCACATGGGCTCTTTCACCTTCTGAGTTTCTCTTTGACGTTCAGGTTTCTGCCTTTTTTTCCACCTGAAGCAAAAAAAAAAAAAAAAAAAAAAAAAAAAAAAAAAAAACCAGGCTTGCTCAAAAGCCAGGCCATTTTTTTGAAAGTTAAAAAAGCTCTTAATTCTAGAATGGGACCATTTCTAACTTGACAGTTTCTTGTTTGTTCAATACTCAACGTCCTGATACCGGGCTGTCCCTATGAAAAGCAGTTATGCTCAGAGCACAAGGATGTTAGTGCACGTACCTGCCTGTCATCAACCATCTTTGCTTATGACTAAAACCAGAACACGTACAAAAATAGAAGCACCAAAATTCGTCCTCAAAATGAAACAATTACAGGGGAGAGTTCATAACCGTGCTGAGGTTCTTCTAGGCCTTCCACAGGATAGATTTCATTATCCTAATAAATAGGGAGCTGACATCAGTACAGAGATCTACGTTCAAGTTCTGTTTGGCACAACTGTTGTCTTTGGTGTGGTTTCATTTTATTTTGATTTTCTACCAATGTTTAATGCAGCTGCTACTGTTCTGCACATAGTTAAGGGTAGGTGCAAATTATGAAGCATAATTAATTGCCCATTAATGAGTTTTTGCAGAGGATTGGACTCTAAATGCTAATCCGTGTTTCAGAAAGAATGCCAAATGATATCCACACTGCTTACCTGCTTCTCCCTGACTTCTGTTTAGCACACGATTGGAAGAATTTGGCTTTAATGTTAATTAATGCCTTCAATTAGAGCTCACAATGTATATTAAGCCTCGGCCATTTCAATTTCATGATGAACCCATACACAAAATTTGCTGATTCTACAGTTAGTGAGAACAATCTGTATAAACTAAATTTCCATTTATTTTCCAGCCCAAAATAAACCTGTTCCCAGAACTGAGTCTTCTAAACCTTCATATCTACATGCCTATGTTTGTCTGTCGTCTTTTCCGATCAACAAAGCAACCAAAACAGCAACCCAATGCACTGGCAAACAGTCCGCCAGCGAACCGAGGTGCGAAACCGCAGCAGGAAACGGGCAGAAATAGATGCGAGGGGAGAAGAGGCTGGGGATGGTCCTCCCTCTCCCTCCTGCCCTCTCCTTCGGCACAGCGACGGCGGAGGGACCTGCCCCTTTGGGGACAGGCGGAGTGAGATCGCGAAACACAGAAGTGAACAAATCGGCGCAGAGCCCCTGTTAAAAGGCACTTTTGCCTGTTCCTACGTGACTTGGTGGGAAATGCAGCGCAGCACCCAAGCACCCCACCGAAAAATCCCTCGCGCGGAAGAGGCCGCGCTCCAGGACCGAGCTGAGCACAGCAGGGAAGCGCTCAAACCAAGTGCTTTGGCCCGCACCTTATTTTTTTCCCCGAAGGATGTTCATGCTTCCTCAGGCTCTTACTGCCCTTCCCCTGGGCTGTACCTCCGAGATCACCTTTTCTCACCTTTTTTTGTGGGACTGTTTGCGTGTGAGACGCGGCATTTGTAAACCAGTTTACAAACCGGTCCTGACAGCACAGGTTCTGCTGTGCTCCTGCAGCCGCGGCGAGGCCGGCCTGAGCTGCTGGCTCAGCACCTCTTCGCCAAGGCAGTTTGCGCACGTTTCCAGCTGGTGGCCGGCGCTGCTACCTCAGGCTCTTCTTGCGAGTCATCTTCTCACTTGACATTGTGTGCTGCTGGCTGGGAAGTTTACAGGCGGAGCATCTAGACCTATCAGTAGAGCATTTGGCCCAATTATTTATTTTGCTTGTGTTTTGTTTGGCTCTCCTCCCCGGTGAGATCAGAGATAAAGCGTATTTACTAGTTGCTGTTTGCCCCGGCCAGCTGAGGAGCTGGGCTGGAGTGAAAGCAGCTGTTTCTGAGCAGCGTGCATGGCTTGTGCTCATTCTCAATTCCCAGCGAGCAGGATCCTTCAGCGGTGATGGAGTAGCTCTGAGTTTCAGTCTATCTGTCACTGCTCGACTGTTTTACTGTGCACACAATGCACTGATGGGCGACATCACTCAACTGCAACAAGTCCAGCTACAAAAGCAAGTAGCAGCAATTTGTAGCCTCAATGCAGCCATTTAATCATTCCCAACACTTCCCTGGTTGCCACTCTGGATAAACTAACTTGAGAATTAAGAACAAATATCCCCTCCCCACCCCCCCATAATTTTACGCAGCCTTGTTTAGACTGTATGGTACTTAACAGGAGACCTTTGCCCTTTAGTTAAAAGCTGTGACCAGGAAATCCCACCTCCTCTTAATGAGCTTTTTTGTTCAGCTTACAGGGAGGGATTTGCACTCCACTCTTGCACTACAAGTGCTTTGTCTGCTTGGCTTTTTTATTCAGCTGATGAATAAAAAAAGCAAACGCCAAACTCTACACATGTTTCAGTCTCCATTAAGACAACAAAGAGCTCTAAATGCATGTCCTAGCAACGGCAACAATTTTTTAAAAAGAGTGAGAAGAAAGAAAACATGGTCATTTGAGCTGTGGTCCTTTCCATAGCTATTCCTTAATGCTTTTGTCAGAAAAGCTATGCACTTTTGACTATCAAAATACATACCTCTAGGTAAAAGGACAGACAGCATTTTTTGAATCAATATTATGCTCTTTCTACTGTGAAACAATCATACAAGCAGCCCAAGCAATGGCCTTTGTCAAATTTTTTACTTGCTTATGTCTTTTGCCCACATGCTGAGACCTCTCGTACTCCAGTGGCCTTGAAAGTGTTTTCCCCTTCTTCTTTTTTTTTTTTTTTTTTTTTCCCCTGTGTGCCTCGGAGAGCTCTTGGCTTTCTCTAATCGCTTGTTCTTTCCTTCTAATCACTACGTTCGCTTAATAACGATAGACTGCAGACACCAGCATCAAATTATGAACGGGCTGAAACGTGGAGGATTAAATGCAGTCACAACAAGGGACAATTCTGCAGGAACCTCAAGATATTTGAAGTAGATGGAACAAAACATATTCCAGCGGAGAGCGGCAGAGAAAACCTTGCTTTCCAGAAAGCAAGACTAAACCCTGTATGTGCCTCTCTGTGCACAGAAGTTGAGCGGGAATGATTCTCCAGTCCATTACACAGCCACGTGCTGGCTGTACACTGGTGACTTGCTAGGCTGGTTAAAACGAATCTGGCAGAATGGAGAGGGAGACTCGGTTTTTAGGGAGCATATAATAGAGTATATTAAGCAAAACTCTGCTGCAGGAGAAGCATAACGGACTTTTCGGATGCTGGGCCTTGTTCTGACTGTGCAGAAGTTGACAGCTTAGAGAAATCAGACATCTGGAAAATCCCTCATTGCAATAATTCCCAGGCCTTTTGGGCTAGTTAGCGACTGTCAACCCTCACTGCCTCCTACGGGCCACCAAGCATCCGTAGCATTTACCTTCTCACATGAAAGCCCCAGCAAATCAGTGCCAGTTCTGTTATTGGCAGATCCCTTGGCATCGCTGCTCAGACCACGTGCAGGTGGGGGACCCAAAGGAAGCCCTGACCTGGGCCAGGGTACCTGGGATGCACGCGGCAGCCCGCGCGATCATCACAGATAGCTCAGAAAAAGTCCGTGTGGATGCGGCATGGTGGCATTAGGTGAGATCAATCCAATGAGCCTTGGTTCATGCTTAAATGCAATGATCTAAACTGCAAAAATCAAATTGCAAAAATCAAACTGCTTTAGAAAATTACAAGGTAGGATTGACTTTTCATCTCACTATAGGTGCCAGATGTGCCTGTATGGCAAATGTTAGCTACTCTGCAGAAGGGCTTGTCTGTATGTTTTAGGTACCAACAGTTCTTTTCCCAGATGTGTTCTCCTAAAATTAATTCAGATTCAAAATTAGTTTTTCTTGTTGCATTCCCCGCACTGCCAAGCCAGATCTTCAAATATGAGTCTTACTTAACTGACCTGACATCAAAATAAACATTATCCAAAGGATTTTAGAATGTTCTACACCAGCATCTTTATACAAAAAGAAAATCAAGAAATCATTTCTCCACTATGGCCAGAAAAACCTGGATGAAAACCTACCATTTATTCTAATGAGGGATTTCTGGCTGCAGGTGTTATTTCAGGGTCCTGACCAGTATTTGCTCTCTGTATGTGATCAGAGCTGCTAAAGAGGGAAATCTTCAGGGAAGATGGGTGAGAGAAGGAAATAAATATTTCAGTGGTAAAGGTTTCCCCCCACCACCTCTTGGGTTGCTTCTTAACTGGTGCCTGTTTGCAGCTGCCAAAACCTTTGAACTCCTCATGGGAGAAGGACACGGTTTCAGCAGTCACGGGTGCGCTTTGCATCTCCCTGTACTATCAGTCCCCGGAGACTCTCCCTGTCACCCTCGGGCTGCAGAAAACCATTGACCTCAGGCTAAATCCAGAAAAAGACGAAGAGGCTCAGTGCTGCACATTGTCATGTCTAGCTTTTACTCCCTGAAATCAGAAGCTGGAGCCAAGCCCCCGGGCTCACACACAGTGCTTTGGGAGACCTGGGATCCAAACCCTGTGCTACGGCAGACGCTTAAGAAAAGCTGAAGACTGCTTTGCCTTATGCATTTTGCTTTTAGTGGGTTGGGCTGGACCTCTGCAGTTCAGGCTTCATATCCCCAACCGTCACCTCAAGGTGGGGACCTACAGTGGTGCCTTCAGAACCTGTCAAAAAGTAGCAAGAGAAGCTGCTCCCTTGCTCTCCCACAACAACGAGAGAACTCACCCAGCACCCTGGGCTGGGTTTGGTTGTCTTTTCTGCTACTGGGCAGAAAATAACGCGTCTCTTATTGGAGGAGAATTTGACTTAAAAGAAGAAGGATTTACAATTCACATTGTAATCGGACCTACATCTCCCCAGCCAAATGCTCCAGACACCGGGATTAGCTTTATACCACTCACATTTTACTACCTCGTGAATCTTTCATACTATCTGGACAGTGCTAAATCTTGCCGATAAGGGATGGATGTTGCTCCCACCCGAGAGCATCCTGCAGTTTCATCAGGGATTCCTATCGCCAGGTGTAGTGCGTGAAAGGGGAGGCAATCAACCCCATCCCTCTGCTTCAAAAGAAAATGCAGACTGCCATTGCATTTCTACCAGGAGCCCAATCATGGATACTTGGCAAGTGTCGGCCTCTATTTCTGTATTTTGGTAGTACATCGCTGGGAGATAAACAGACACTAAGCTTCTTGGCGCCTCCCAAGATCACAGCGCTTTGCACATGCGTGGGGCCAGAATCGCAACTGTCCTGAGAAGCTGAGGCTCCAAGCCCGCTTCAGCTGCCTTCAGGATGAGATGTCTTCAACAATTTTGACCCCATGTACATTTTACCGTAGTCTTCCCCACCCAACCACCCCCCGGAGGAGAAGCATTTATGGGCCGCAGTGGTTTCAGGCCAAATATTCCAGGAATCTGAACAACAATTAATTTATAACCTCCTGTGGTTGCAGGTCATGAGTTCCTGCACTCGGTGCTGGTGTGGAGAAGCATAGGCGGGAAAGTGGGTGATCACCCAGAGTCTGCTCGCTGTTGTCTGGCCCAAGAGCTGACAGCAGTCAAGCACTTTTCCAGATATGAGTGTGAAAGATGAAGCTCCACTAGGCCTTGCATAATGTTTTCGGTACCCCTCAATTAGAAACACTTTCTCACATACCTACTTTCATAAAACCACCAGCGTCCGCATCTCTGGCAGAAAGTTTTGTAATGAATTTTTTTTTTTAAATATATTTTCAGCTGTAAACAGCAGAAAACCCCCTTCAGGCACTTCACTAGACCTTTTATCCGTATGCAGGAAAAAGAATTGATTGATTTTGAAGTTAAACATTGGCATCTGCTGTTATTCAAAACCAGGACCTTGGATACACTCATCCGCCATGCTTTCAGCTCAGCCACCAGTGTGCTGCAAATGAAGACAAGCTGTTGTCAAATGAGAAATGCAAAATAGTCAATCTGTTTGTCTGTTTAATGTAACTGGGAACATAAGCTGCTAAAAATGCTACCATTCTGCACTGTCAGATGGGAGACACTCTCCAACAAACGAAAGCCTAATGACCCATTTTACTCAGGCGCTCTGGAGTTCCTCCTAATGGTATTTTCCATATGCACTTCAACATGCTTTTAACTGAAACTGCAAATGGTACTATTTTCTATCTAACACAAGCGTGTAATCTGTGTAGCGTATTTTTTTTTTCCTCTGGCACCATGAAGGAATGCTGATGTTCAAGGCGTCTTGAAACAGTGAGCATATTGCTCAAGCATCTGATGCTCATCTTCTCTTTACACCTGTCATTGTACTGTATTAAAGGAAAAAAATCAAGTCATTAACCATGATAGATATGTTTTTAATAAGAAAGTGTTGCGCCTCACCAGGCAGATAAATAGCAAGTCTTAAGATATCTTCAGAGCCCGAGCATACAATTACAGAATAAAGTTAAATATGCTGGAGACTCTTCAAAGACTGCTATAACTTGTAAAGATTAGGTCTCTATCAATTACCCAAGCTGCACTTCTTCAAGAATTTTCTAGCATTAAAATTGCTAATTTGACTTTTCCTCTGAAAGTCCCCCATTCCCCACAGATAATTATGTGTGAAACGTTGCCTAAACAGAACGGTGATTTGGCCAAGAAAACAAGCGTGCTCCATTTTCAAGTACAAAACCAGTGAAAAGTAATGCTAGTATTGCCAGAGCAGGGCAAGAAGAAACTCTGGAGATCTTGGCCATTTTATTAAATATTCTTGGGGTTTGTATAGTAGAAATTTCATGGGTCTGATTTCAAAACCCACAGAACTAGGGGGTTTTTTGCAAAAAGCTATAGCATTTAGTCTCTCTTCAGAGGCAGCATAATACCAGCCAGCCAGTGCTGGGTTTGCTTTCTCCTTAGAAAACACGGCAGCCCCTCGGTCTGTTGGCATACGCGGGATGTGCTCCTTTAAGCCATTACAGTCTTAGACCCAGCTTTATCTCCTCCCTTGCTGTTATCACATTGATATTTTTGTTAATTATTGACACAAGAAATGCTCGGTCATAAACCGCAGATCCCTGGAAATGCTCTGCTGCACCGAGCCGAGCGGTGGTGCTGCGAGGGTGCCTGCTCCCTCCCGGCTCCCTCGCCCTCGGGGTGCTGCCAGCATCGATTAGCAAACCCCAAAAAAGCACTGAACATCTTCAGGCACTCCCTTTCCCCCTGCAGAAAACAAGATCCTACTCATCCAGATTCCTCTCCACCCACCAAAATACATGACATCATTTTTTCCCCGTAAGGTTGGTTGCAGCCTAACGTACCGCTGGTGGGGCCAGACGGTGCAAAGCGAAGGGACCAAAGTGTCCCTGGAGAGGACCGGCCAGGGATGCTGCTGCAGGTGAAACCTGTCCTCTGACCACCACGGACGGGCCCGCCGCATGGTCAGCACCGGCTTCATAGGGTACCCACTCAGCTGCGCTGCACACTGAATTCAGCGCTGCTTAACCTTTTGGAGAAGTGTTAGAAAACATAAAGGAGATAATTATAGCCTAAAATAGTGGGGACTAGCAGTCTGTGACAACATGTCAATGCTTGGGATTTGTGTGCTCAGGAGAGAAAGAGAGAGAGAGCAGAGAAGGAGCAGGTGCAAAAGTGAAAGACAGAGGAAGAGAGTATTTAACGCAGGGGGTTAATACAGCGCCCAGTCATCTCCAGGATTATAGAGAAATTTAATATGATCTTGGAATTATCCACTCAGTAACCAAGTAGATATCAGTACATTAAAAAAAAAAAAGGGGTTGCTTTATTGTAAAGAGTCTGCTACCTAAGAGAGAGATTTCAGGCTAGGGGGGAAAAAATCTCTTCCTCTTTGCTTGCTATATGTCTTGCTCCTGCATAAATAAACCACCAAAACCCAACATAAAACCAAAACCAGGCCTTTCCATCACAGATCAAAAGTCAGGCAAGTAGTGTTGCATTGCAGCTGCCTGAATTATACTTGGCCTCTGAATAATAAATAGGGAATTTCTCGAACCACAGGCTCATTAATGAGCACTAATTCAGAACTGATGGCACAATGTTCAGTAATTTAAGCAATGTAGACAATGAAGGTTCTCAACTCTGGTACAAAGAGTGACCTACAGAATCTTGCGGAATGAGTAATTACAGCTAATATCCATTTCAGCTTCTATTAGAACATCCAATAAAACAAGGTCATGACAACAGGCAAGGATCACATCCCGGCAAGCGTCGCAGTGGGGAGAGATGGAGTCACCCTGGAGCAGGTGGATGGTTTCTATTAGTTGGGCTCCTCAATGAATAAGGACGCTGACAGGTCCCTGGAGGACCGCGGGCGGTGGGCGGCGGTGCAGAGGCGGCGTAGGCGGCTCGGGGAATACGGGGATGGTTTTCAAGAGCACAAAGGTTAGGCTGGGCTGGCGTTTGTTTTCACCCATAACTAACAAAGGCTCGAAGGACAGACCATGCGCTACTGGCTTTTTTTTTTTAGCCTTTCGGATAGTTTGGTATTAACATATAGAGGGAATGATTCAGTGATTTAATAACAGAAGATGGACCTGCGACAAGTTGTAACAAAGGAAAAAGTTGATAGATAGAAACAGGACAGCAATGGGCGCCTGTAGTGTGAAAAATAGTTGAGTGAGCAGCAGCAGAGCAGAATGAACTGCCTGGAGAGTTTTCTCCTTTGTGCAGATGAGCCTTATTAATTTCTACGAGAGGATGGAGAATATGGTCAAGAGAGGAAATAAAGAAATGATCTGCAATTTTTTTGGTACAGTAAGTGGATAGGTGGCTGGCTGTTAAAAACAGTTTCTGACAATCCTCACAAGACCTTCTGGTGCTTTTAAAAAACTGAAGGAAGACTTATTTTCTTCCCCCCAGATGTGCTAAAATTTCACTCTTAAACGCAAGCAGTTTTTCAGTGATACCATCTGACTTTTAAAAAAACATTCAGACAACAGAGTCTATTCAAAGTGATCCCCTCCCAAAACAATTTATAGGCTGGAAGTTGTTTATCGTGACCATCCGGGCAATACTGAGAAGCCTGGAAGGGGTTGCAACCAGAGCTAATTGCCTAACAAATACAATTCACAACAAATAGTTTGACAAACTCATAAAAAATCAACTCTGCTGGCTAAATCTTTGGCCCTCATGAGAGTTCATTGTGTAGCCAGAGAGATGCAGTGTGGACATCCCGCGAGCTCTGCTGCGAGAGGAGTATGTCCTCGACTTTGGAGAACAGTCTGGTGGGCAAAAGCTGGCCCAGAAACACCAGAGCTTGGTCTCTGCTGATCAGCGTGGCTGCAAACAGCCAGAAAATGGTCAACACGGCTCTGAACGACAGTTGTGGCTTTTGAAATTATGAGATAGAAATGTAGGTATCACTGTGGCCAGTTTTGGGTGCTTGTCTCTACCCCTTCCCTTCGAGTTTTTGTATGTCCTGCTCTGTGCGTGGGTTTGGACCTACAAAGAGGTCCCATGGAAGGGGCCAGGCATGGACTGCCAGGTGTGAAATGTCTTGGAGACACGCAGAGCTTGGCTCAACCCCCACAGGGACTTCAAGGCCTGCGACAAAATGGGAGAAAAGGGCATATTTTCCCCAAGAATTAAGAGTTGTGAATCCCTTGAGTGGATGGGAGAAAGTACATATTTTTTCATGAAAACCAGAACAAAAGAGAGCCTTTCTTTCTTTCGCACCACACCTACTATGTTTTGCTAATGGTGCTCCTCTGGCAGAAGCAGGGTTTGGACAAAAGGCTCGAATTCCCTACAGGATTGATTAAAAGCTGGATTTTGGCAGCTAAAAATGCACTTTGGTGCTTAAGTCCCTGTGGTGGGGGCTGCGCTTCTTGCACTACATAAACCCCAGCATCAAAATCCACTTACAGGATGTATTCCCACATACCTACTTGTGTCCCATGTGCCCCAGACACCAGTCTTTATCTAAACATCGTTTCATCTCCAGTTGCGAAACAGCTGCCCTGACTCGCTGGTGGGTCCAGCAAGGGAACAACCCTCCGTCACTGAACCGCCTGGAAAAACCCTTCTCTCCAAACATTTTTCCTTACGTGAGAAATCCGCCTCCCGGAAAGCTGCTGGAGGACAGGGCACATGAGCAAACAATTAGGACCTTTGCAGGAGGAGAAAACCGTCTTTAACATGGCTGGAAGCAGGAGGAGCAGGAGAACCAGGGCAGGACCATGGTGGAGGCAACAGCCCAAGCCCCAGCAGCAGCCCCTGGGCTGCCCCGCTGTGCCGACCTGCTGCCGGCACAGAGCTACGCTCTTGCATTAAATTCTGTTGACTTTAGTAATATTAATTGAAGTAGGGTTTCCAGGATTGGTCCCAGGGTTGCTGTAGCATCAAATGAATGCCAACAATTTAGATTACCTTCAGCTATACTAATTTCCATACTGGCTCGAGGAATTTTTCCTGCATCGCTTGAGAAAAGTACCTTTAAAAGCTGTGCTTTTTTTTTTTTTTTTTGTATACTATCTAGTAAGGACTTCTGCTTTCTGTTAAAATGTGGTGATAGATACTTCTTTTCTGTTTAACTTTAAGGGACCTTGGTGAATACTTTAACGTTTACAGCTCAAATGATTGTTTAGTAAGTAAACCTCTTCTCCTCCAGATTTTGGTAAAATACTACATAGTTAAAATATTTTATTTGGATTCATACCTCATTTCAAAGTGTTGCTCATAATACCTGACAGGAGCTGAACTTTAGTTAGCTATTTCTCCTTTTTTTTCCTTCTTTTTGGAGGAAAACAAGAAGTCGAACATAGCTTCTGACACATTAAGCATGACTACTGGGAAATTAAAACAAATGCTGGTACAATTCACAGGGGGAAAAGAACTTAAAGTTTGTTTATAAACTTGTTCCCAGCTCCAAATGCATGCCATAAATTAATAGGTCATCAACATACTGTATTTAGCTGGCAGCAAGTAATTTTCTGTGGAGATATGGGACAGAATATAACCAGAGTAGCAAATTGGCTAAAAGCAAAGCATTTTGAGTGCTTTGTAAAATTCATACCAGACAACTTCAAGCTCCAACAAAACGGAAAATCTTTTCTGTCTCTGTACTTAACTGCAAGGATTTAGAAAACTGACTAATAATGCAAACACCCAGAGGTTAACAGCCCGGTGCCATAGCTGGAACGCACACCCAGCTTGCAGGGGATCCATCACACGCGTGTCCGTGGGGAAGGCGGGGCTATGACTGCCATCAGTGCCGACACACTCAAATCGGGAAAATTTGTTTCAAAGCAATCAGAATCACGACCTCGTAGCCTCATTTGGGCTGGCTTCTGCCAGCTAATGCAGATGAGACCAATCTTTTTGTTAACAGGTTATGAAATACTCTGCGGTCCCAGCTGCAAAGCCGTGTCTAGTAACTTGGAAAATCACGAATTCATCTGGGTGGGAAGTGGCAGGGTCTGGATCAGGCCCCAGCAGCCTTGTCACAAAGTCGCGTTTTGAGAGAGATTTTCTCCAAGATTTGGGTAATTAATCACCTCAGTTTAAACACACAGAGAAATTTTAATACTCTCCTCTACAAACATGTCCATTCACAGTGCAAACTCAGAGCAAAGCAACCTTTGGAGAATATCAAGACCTGGTGTTAGAATTAAATGCATTTCTCTAGCGGCTGGTCTAGACTTGCATTTTTCAGCCCGTAAGGTGCGAGTCACCTGGAGGTGGTGTGAACAGCACACGAGGCCCAGAGCAACCTTCAGCCCTGGGAGCTCCTTCCCAAGGTGGTGCCGGAACGGATTATTGAGGAATTAAAGCAAGACATGGCCTAGAGAGCCATTGGCTTGGCTCTGAAGAGAAAAAGCCTCAACCAGCCCACAAGCAGCCCAAATAACAGCCCCTTTTTGGGTCTGGGGGAGGACAGCGGGAGAGAACGGCTCCAGGGCCAGCAGGCGGAGGGGGGTATCGGCAGACCCACTTGCTCTGGGCTTCACTATCAGCCTTTCGTTTTCCACAATGTTAAAACCC
>NW_009225179.1:0-229 GCF_000690835.1 Fulmarus glacialis
TGCCCAGCACCAAGACATGCCCATCACCCACACATGCCAAGCACCCCCAACGCCCATCACCAGCACATGCCTAGCACCCAGCACCTGGACATGCCCAGATCCTGGACATGCCCAGCACCCACAGTACCCAGAACCACACACCCAGCACCTGGACATGCCCAGCACTCAGCAACACCACCGCCCAGCACCCAGCAAGAAGACATGCCCAGCCCGGCAATGGACAGCACGC
>NW_009225179.1:240-546 GCF_000690835.1 Fulmarus glacialis
CAACCGGGACATCCCAGCCCCCCACCCCCCCACCGGCCAATACCCAGCACCCTGACATGCCCAGCACCTAGCACCCCCATTGCCCAGTACCCAGCACCCCCAGCGCCCAGCACCTGGACATGCCCAGCACCAACCACCCTGAGCTCCCAGCACCCAGCACCCCAGTGCCAAGCACCCAGCACACGGACATGGCCAGCACACAGCACTCCCAGTGCCCAGCACCCCCAGTGCCCAGCACCCCCAACACACACTGCACCCACCACCCCCAGCTCCCAGCAGCCAGACATGCCAAGCACCCGACAAAGC
>NW_009225179.1:619-5283 GCF_000690835.1 Fulmarus glacialis
GCACCCAGACATCCCCAGCAGGCGGACGTGCCCAGCATCCAGTACCACCAGTGCCAAGCACCCAGCACCCCAGCGACTAGCGACCAGCACCTGGACATGCCCAGCACCCAGCATTCCCAGTGCCCAGCACCCAGCACAGCCAGTGCCCAGCACCCAACAACCCCAGCGCCCAGCACCCCCACTGCGAGCACCCAGCACCTGCACATGCCCAGCAACCAGTGCCCAGCGCCCAGCAGCCAGCACCCACAGCGCCCAGCACCCAGGACCCAACACGCCCACACCTAGTACCACCAGTTCCCCAAACCCAGCACCCAATACACAACAGACCTAGCACCCAGCAGCCAGACATGCCCAGCACCCAGTGCCCAGCTCCCAGTACCCCCAATGGAAAAAAAAAACCGGAAATGCCCAGCACAGCCAGTACCCAGCACCCAGCATGCCCAGTGCCCAACATCCAGCAAACCCAGCACCCAGCACCCCAACATTCAGCACCCAGCCCCCCGCCCCGTGCCCAGCATCCAGTGCTCCCAGCGCCCACTACCCACTATGGCCTGCACTGAGCACCTGGATGTGCCCAGCATTGATCACCGCCAGTACCCATCAGCCCCACTGTCCAGCAACCTGTAACCCCAATGCCCAGCACCCAGCACATAAACATGCCCAGCACCAACCACCCCCAGTGCCCAGCAACCCCAACGTCCAGCACCTGGGCATGCCCAGCACCCAGCACCCATCACCCTCAGTGCCCAGAGGCCCCCCTGCGAAGCACCCAGCACCCCAAGCACCCGGCACCCAGCAATCAGCACCCAGACCTGCTCAGCACCCCCAGCACACACCCAGCATGTGTACATGCCCAGCACTCACACCTCCAGTGCGCAGCTCCCAGCACCCCCAGCACCCACCATGCTGCACCCAGACATGGCCAGCACCCGTATATTCCCAGCATCAGTTCATTATGAGCACCCAGCACCCCAGTGGTCAGCATCCAGCCCTGCTCTGTGCAGAGGGACATCCCCACGCCACCTCAAGAACACATCCTATCCAACCTGTCCACATCCCTGAGGGATGTCATCTGCTGACAGTGTCCTCTCACCTCACAGTAAGACCTGGGCGCCTTCCTCCCCAACGCCCCATCCTCCATGTGCCAACCTCTGCCAGCGGAGAAGGGCAAGGCCTTCCTGCAATACTTCCTCGGCACTGTCCCTAAGGTGGACACCACCACCAACATCCTGGTGGTCCTCATGCTCCTCGGTGACATGGTGAGTCTGGCCCCACCATCACCATGCTGTCCCCAAAATGGCAGCTCTATGGAGATGAGGAACGCCCTGCCCACCAAGAGGTGCCCCACTAGGGCATGGGTGCGTGTCAACACCATGCATATTCCCAAGGCCACCATCACTCTACAGTTACCACAGAGAGCAAGCACATAGCCATAGTGCTCTTGGGCCTTTGAACAGACTGCCAAGGGAAGGTGAGGTGCAACAACAGCTTTCACTCACAGCCATATTTGTGTTGGATTCCTAGCTAATGGTGTTCCCTTTGGTGCTGTGCTTGGCAAAGGTGAGTGTTACTTGGTAGAGCAAGCGCAGAGCCATGGTTTTTTTGGGGCTCAGAAGGGGTTGTCAAGGGAAGATGAGACCCTCAAGCAGCTTTCACACCTGGTCCCACCAACTGTAAGGGTCAGCGATTGCCCTAATCCTAACCCTAAGCCATGCCAGAGTCCAAGCCCAAACCAGACACCCACCACCTTCATCAGAAATGGCCACAAACACACAGAAGTGGCCAGGACTGAAAAATGTTGGTGGCCCTCATCTTCACTTGGCAGTCTGTTCACAGGCCCAACACCACGGTGGCTCTGTGTTTGCTCTAATCCTAACCCTACACCTTCCTAGAGTCTAGCCCAAACCGGATACGCACCACCTTAAGCTCCAATGACAAACAAGCGACCAGGAGTGAAAGCTGCTTGTGGCTTTCACCTTCCCTTGGCATCCCCTCTCAGTCCTACTAACACCGGCCCTCTGCATTTGTTCTGCCACCTAACTTCGACCCATCCCTTACCATCATCAGAGCCTGGCCACCCACCAGATGGCGCCGCAACACAGAAGGAACCAGGATTGAAAGCTGTTGGTGGCACTCACCAACACCGGGGCTCTGCCCTTGCTCTACCACTTACCCATCAACTTTGCCAGAGCCCAACTCCAAAACAAACAAGCATCCCATCGTGCTCCCACACAGAATTAGCCAGGACTGACAGAAGCTAGCAGGCCTCTCCCCTTCCCTTGCAAGCACTTCACAGCCCTACAAACACAGGGGCTCTGTGCTTCCTCTACCCCATAGCTCTTACACTCACTGGAAACCAGTTGGGTTGGACGCGGATGTTCTCCCGAGGTGGGGGTGTGGTGCTCCTCTGGCATGGAGAAGGGATGGATTCTGGGCTCTGGGATGCTGTGCGCTAGGCACTGGGAGTGCTGGGTGCTGGGCGTCTCCGGGTGCTGGGCATGGGCATGCTGGGCACTGGTGGTGCTGGGTACTGGGCATCTCTGGGTGCTGGGTGCTATGCATGTCCGCGTGCTGCATGCTGTGGGTGCTGGGAGTTCTCCTGAGGTGGGGTGGGGATTCCCTCCGGGCATGGAGAGTGGAATTATGCTGGGAAATGGGATTCTGGGTGCTGGGCAAGGGCGGGGTACTGGGTGCTGGGCATGACCAGGTTTTTCGTGCTGCAAAGTGGGGGTGTTGGTCGTGTCCCAGTGCTGGGCATGTCAGGGTCCTGGGCATGTGCAAGATGCTGGGTACTGGTGGTGCTGGGCATGTCCGGGCACTGGGCATGTCCTGGTGCCCAGTACTCAGCATCTAGCTTGCAGCACCAGGACGTGCCCAGCACCCAGGACATGCCCAGCACCAAGCACCCCCAGTGCACAGCACCTGGACGTTCTCAGCACTCTGACATAATCAGAACCGCCAGTGCCCAGCACCAAGCACCTGGACATGCCCTTTCACAGCCCCACCAACTGTGAGGCTCTGCGCTTGCTCTAATCGTAACCTAACACCTTGACCTCCGATACAGAAGTCACCAGGAGTGAAAGCTGTTACTGGCCCTCACCTTCCCTTCACAGCCCCAACAAAATGAGGTCTCTGCACATGCTCTACCAAGTAACACTCACTGTCGTCGAAGCACAGAACCAAAGGGAACGATACGAGCTAGGAATCTAACACATATATGGCTAGAAGTGAAAGCTGTTGCTGAAACTCACCATCGCAGGCCTTTCACTGCCCCACCAAATCTGGAGCTCTGCAATTCTTCTAATCTTAACCCTAAAGCTTGCCAGAGCCCAAGCCCAAAACAGACACCAACCACCATAATCTCTGACACAGAAGTGGCAAACAGTGGAAGCATTGCTGGTCCTCCCCTACCCTTGGCAGCCCTTTCACAGCCCAAGCACCACCGAGGGCTCAGCGCTTGCTATAATCTTAGTCCTAAGCCTTGCCAGGGTGCATGCCCAAAACAGATGCCAACCACCTTAAGCCCCAATGATACAGAAGTGGCCAGGAGTGAAAGCTGCTTAAGGCTCTCACCTTCCTTTGACAATCCCTTTTCAGCCCCACCAACACCAGCCCTTCCATTTGTTCTGCCACCTAACTTCGACCCATCCCTTACTGTCATCAGAGCCCGGCCACCCACCAGATGGCGCTCCAACACAGAAGGAACCGGGATTGAAAGCTGTGTCTTGCTCTTGCCTTTGTGGCAGGGCTTTCCGGGGGGGTCCGGCCTTCCCTTCCCGCTCTGCCAGTCAACCATCAACCTTGCCAGAGCCCAACTCCAAAACAAACAAGCATCCCATCGTGCTCCCACACAGAATTAGCCAGGACTGACAGAAGCTAGCAGTTCTCACCTTCCTTTTCCAAGTCCTTCACAGCCCTACAAACACAGGGGCTCTGTGCTTCCTCTATCCGGTGGCTCTTACCCTCACTGGAAACCAGTTGGGTTGGATGGGACCATTCTCCTGAGGTGTGGTAGGGACATCCCACTGGCATGGGGACAGGTTGGATGTGCATGTTCCCCTGAGGTGAACTGTGATATTCCTCTGGCATGGAGAGGGGATGGATGCTGGGCACTGGGATGCTGAGTGTTGGGCTCAGGGAGTGCTGGGTCCTGGGCATCTCTGGTTGATGGGCATCTCCAGGCCATGTGTGCTGGGCAATGGGAATGCTGAGCACTGGCGCTGCTGCGTTACTGGACATGTCTGGGTGCTGGGCACTGGGAGTGGTGGGTGCTGGGCATGTCCAGGTGCTGGATGCTGGGCCCCGTGGGTGCTGGGTGCTGGGCATGTCTGTGAACTGGGCATGTCCTGGGTGCTGGGCAGTGGCGGTGTTGGGTTCTGGGCACTGGGGGTGCTGGACATGTGTGGGTGGTGGGTGCTGGGCAATGTCCGGGTGCTCAGTGCTGGCTGCTGGGTTCTGGGTGCTGAGAGTGCTGGATGCTGAGCATGTCCTGCTGCTGGGCATGTCCACGTGGTGGATGCTGGGTGCTGGGGGTGCTGGTTGCTGGGCATGTCTGGGTGCTCTGTGTTGGGTGGTGGGTGCTGAGCACAGGGTGTGCTGAGTTCTCCGTGATGGGGATGATGGGTGCTGGCCATTGGTGAAACGAAGAAGTCTCCGAAAAACTC
>NW_009225180.1:0-33478 GCF_000690835.1 Fulmarus glacialis
CTTAGACGGCAGCGGCAGTGCCGCCCCCAGCAGGGAGCGCCTTGCCCGCCGCGCTGCCCTGATCCTTTCTGGGAGGGAGAGACCGAGACCGGCAAGTGCTGGAGAGCCCTGGCTGGAGCAGGGTGAAAGGCTGCAACAGGTAAGGCGAGCGGAGCGGGACTTTGTGGGCCAGCCACCAGGTGGGATTTTAGAGGCAGGCAGGGAGGGGGCAGTACTGTGAGGACTGGGGGAGAGCAAGTCAGAAGCAGCTTGTGTACCTCAGCTGTGCCTCATCTGTGCTCTGTGTCCCTGAGGGTGACCTCTGGGACTGTCCTTTCCACTAAATGGAAAAGTGGTCTGGGAGGGGTGTGATCAGAGCGTTTTGCTGAAGGCATCTCCAGTGGCATGTGCAGGGGGAGAGAGGGAAGGCTCAGGTTCTGTGAGAGCCTCTGTAGTGCAGAAATCCCGGGGAGAGGGGGTTGCAGAACGGCTTTTCTTGTCTCCCCTTGGGCAGGGTCAGTGGGGGAAGCATGGAGTATAGTCTGCCAGCTGAGAGTTGCCAAAAGGCCTCTCTTGTTGCTTGCCCAGAAAGAAAAGAGGCCTTGTGTTTTTGTAGTGAAACAAGCTGTGTGCCTTGCTGTGGAGGGCTTTGGGCAAGGCTAGCAGCAATCAGTCCCTGTGTCTTGGGGCATTGCTCCTCTCTGTGCTCTCAACACTCTCGCTGGAAATCCAGCATGGACTTGAGGCTGCATTGCCTGCACTGGGGATATCTGAATTAGGTACGTTTCCCCCACCTTCCACTGGCACCTCCAGGCTTCCTGGGGTACAGGGCGATGGGGTGCCTCTGCTCCAGTGGGTCAGTAGCAATGTTGATCCCAAGTGTAAACAGCTGTGCACATGTGGGTGCAGAGCTTTCTCCCTCTCCCCCATAGCAATTTTAAGCCTTCTGTTTGACAATTCGATTTGCCCTTCTGCGGCTTTATACTTGTGTTGGTGGGGAGATGTGGTAATGAGCTGTTTTACGTTTCACCAGTTGCATTTAGTTTCTTGCAGTATGGGATTCCTAAAATTAAACAATTGCTGTTCTGAACTCAGGACATGTCTGGGATGCTGAAAAGCCCTGTTTGGGGAATTTTCCTTCAGGAGGGAGTTGTGGAGCTATTGGGGAATGGTTCTAGCATTGCACAGGCATCTAGACTTGCAAAAAGATTCCCAAGAGTCTCCTGCCTCTTGTGCCTAGATCACTAACAAAAATGGGTTCAGTGTCATGTCTTCCTCGCAGAATGCTGCTCCTAGCACTCTTGTTGTTATTGACCTTTTAATTTTTATTCTACTGTAGTGTAGCAAGTCATACATATCTTGGTCTTATCGTCATACCTTCTCTTGTGTGCCTCCCTGCTGTATTTTGGAGAGTAATTCTGGTTGGGGGTGACTGTGAAATTTTGCTAAGCTATCGGAAGAAAGAAGACCTGAGGAAGAGATTTTGGAAGAGTTTGAGCAAAATGAAGACAAAAGATGTGAATAATTGTAATTCATATTATAATTTATCTTGTGTACAGTATGTTAGAAGAAATATCGGTGCATCAACTTCAGTTATATTTCCAATCATAAGTGTTGAAAATTTCTTGCCAGAGACATCCAGCAGTAGTGCTATTTTTATTTTTTTTGTCTATTCAACACTCATTCAAGGACTAGAGGATTACAGGAGGACTCCTGCTTTGTTTGCAATTAATAGTCATCCAGCTTGTAGTGGAAATTCTCATTTCATTGTTGCACTTCATGCTAATAAATTTTAATGTGCTTTTAATATTTTGGGCTTCAAGGTCATTCAAGTCAGGGCCATCCTCCTTGAGCTGCTTCGATACTGACAATGTTTCCCAATTTTGCCAGTAGTAAATAACCCTTTTAAAAGATAAATATTGTATTGAAAATGAACATAATCTTGAACCTTTTCTGTTAATAAAAAACCCATGCCACTAATTGCATGATAGTTGTTTTTGGTGTTGCTGTCACCAAAGCAGTTCTGTATTTCTTTCTGTTATCAAATAAAAATGCTGAGTCTTAAAAAAAAAAACAAAACAAAAAAACCAAGAGCATGTCATATTGCTCACTCTAACAGTTCTTTCCTTCAAAATTTCATGTAAAACACTGCAGGGTATTGGTCAGACTGCCTCATCTGCTGACCTGATAAATACCATTTCCATTGAAAGAATGGAGAAGCATTTTGTTCTCTCCCATGCGTGTGGTAGTATTCCTGATTTCATAATTGTTAAAATCTGGTCTACAGGACTTGAAATTTCATGGGTCAGTTCTCCTCCCTACTTTGATTCTCCCTAAGTTCTTGGACATGTGTTGAGTCATGTTTTTAAATAATTGATTGGCATGGATCCGTAACTCCCTTCTGAATGTTTTTATCGTTTCTTTACCTGGTTTTGTATTTCCCATCTGTCAACAGAGCTCAATTTCCCTACGATTCTGTTGGTTGAGGTGTGGGGAAAGAGAAGCTTCTGATGTCTCTCTTTTTAATCTAGTTTTATTGTTCCTTTGTTGTCTCCTTTCTGAGTGATTAATCTCACTATTTTAGTCTTCGAAGAGCCTTTCCAAAGGCTTGATTGTTCTTACAACCCAGAGGATTGCAGTCTCTAGTTTTGAAACGCCGCTTTTGAAATGGCAGGACTGGTTCTATCCAGAATAGTGAGATGAGGCTCAGCAGTTACTATATACATAACAGAAATACTAATTCAGGTAACCATGCAGTTTGTCATGTAGCCAACCTCTTGGAGTGATGTATTGAGCAGAGATCTTCACTGAATTTCCCGCAATATTACCAGGTCCCTATTATGGCTTGATTAAGCTAATTGAGAGCCCTGCTAGTAATTCACCACCATTAATATACATAAACTTACCAGCTTTGCATTTAGCTTATCGTGTACATGAAAAATTGCACAGCTCTGACCAAACTCAGAATTAAATTTTTTTCCCAGACTGAGCTAAGACATCAGTGAGTCTTGGAGCACTGGTTTAACATAACATCTTGACCTGTGAAAGTCATATTTGTTTTCCTAATATACGCAGTGGAAAGACTTCATTGACTAGAAAGGACTTTGGAACAGATACATTGAGAGAAAAATCAGCTTCTCTCTATAATGGGAAGAGGAGGATCTTTCATTATTAAAGTAGAGGTGCCAGGGCTCAGTTTTCAAGATACGGTTTTAAATTCCAGTGAGTCGTTAAATGAGATTTTTCTGCTGACGTAAATTTACATGGCTGTGTTGCAGTGCAAATTCTTGCAACTTACTTTGCCTGTGGGATCTTACGGCAGAAGCCACGAAACAGCGGTGTTACAGAAGTACGTCCCAGTCCTATTACCTCAGTTGTTGCATGCAGCAAATACACTTGCGTGAGACAAGGATTATTTGGATAACTAGAACTTTGTAAGAAACACATCTGTATTTCTTCTGCTTTATTTTCATTTGTCCTGTGGCCTTACATAACACAACTGAATTCTTTTGGCCATGGTTTCAAGATCATGTAAAACTTCTGGATAACTGTGGAGGCATTTAATAGTTTCAGTGGCAAACACATAGTAGAAGGGTGCAGTTGTCAAAAAATGAAGATGTCTAGGATAGTTTTTTGAAAATAACTGGAGTGTCACAGGGTCAAAGCTGTCCAGTGTTATCTGGTGATGGTCACGTTATGTTCCATCAGTCTAGGGCTCTGGGTGCATAACCTGTTCCAGCCTTGTGACAAACTTTTCCTACTTAAAATATTTATAATATTTTATTAAAGATGCAGAAAAAGAAGAAAAACAGTTGAAAGCATTGAAACATAACATATCAAGTAATAACATCTGTTGTTATTTTCTCTTGAAATGGTAGATGGTTTTATAAAGAAACCATCTCCCCTCTGTTTACTAGCAGTCTTTTAGATGGTACCGAAGACTTGAATACTTGTCCTGCGTGGAAAAGGGAAAGGAAATAGTTGAATTGGTCTGGAGCTGTTTTAAGACAAAACAAGTGAAGTGCATGCGAAAATGTGGAGAACACTATATCAAGGACAGAAATACAATTTTTGTTTCTCACGCATTTTTATGTCTTTTTATGGCTGAGATGGTCATAATGTAAGGTAGTATTGGCTCCTCTGAAACCAGTCAAACTGATGCTCGGGTTCTCTAGGCCAGCTAGTCAATACCCGCAGGTTTGGTCATGACTTGCTTTATGCAAATAACAGTGGTAATGCAGCCAAATCCCTTCGGTTATGCTTCAGCAGCTGGGAAGATAAATGAGTCCTGTATAGCCACAGATCAACTGCAGAATGATAATTGTACTTTAGTGTTTAAGCATGTTTTTAATATTCCCCTTATTGTAATATGTTTTGAGTGAAGCTGGAAGATGTTGCAAATACAATGTTGGGGTGTTGTTTCTAAATTGATATAATTAGGAGCTGGTCTGATTAGTCAGATGTTCCAAAGAAGGGAGGGCTCTTTATTCAGGTTGGCTTCACATGTATTCTGTTAATCTGAAGTTGTGTGAATATATTTTATATTTTCTGAATATATCTGTCACATCCTACCTTAATGGTGACAGCATATCATACCACACTGTGTTTCTCTCTTACTGCTTACACTAGTGTCTAATGAATACTGTACAAAGGCTGTTGCACATAGTGCAGCTGAGTGAGTTCCTGTCTGACTCAGATACTTTTCACTCAGCTCTTCACCTCTGCAGTTTATGGAAATTTCCCTCCTGATACACTGTGGCCAGGTTGCAGCTAACCCTACGTCTGTTCCTGGGGTCAGACGAAGAATGCAAGACACTTCTTTCTGCATCTGTGCACAGGAAAGCATTTTTGCAGGCTTGAAGCAAAGGGACAGCAGGAAGCACTAAGCACTTTAGAGCAAGCAAGGTAAGGTCTGGCCGCACATGACCACTTGTAAGAGAGTTTTAAAACCTTTGCCACGGCAGTTTATGTCTTTGCCTGCAACATTGGTAATGTGCTGTAGAAGTACAGTCCTTTGTATCTTGAGACATTTTCCGTACATTCCTTCTGATGCAGATGCTCACCTGCTGAGTTTCCTCTACCAGTTGTGCAGCTTTTCAGTTTTAACTGGTTTAGTCATTGTTCTTCTCATAAAGCCCAATACTTCAGCCTTGCCAATCAGGAGGAGACCCTCTTTGCTGTGTTAACTCAGTTTGTGCCTGCCTCTTTGTATATCTACTTCCTGTCATCTCTGAGATTAACTCAAAATAATTCTTTCCTTTAGTAGCCCTTTCCAGTTTTCTCCACTACCTTTATAGGTTGTTCATGCTGTGCTTTTCCTTTTCTAATTTAATTTTTTTTTTCTTGTTTAGAAGAACCCTGTTGATACACAGTATTGATACACAGATCTCTGTTGGAAACCAGTAATATGTTAATTCTGGCTGAAGTATTGGCTACCCACATCTCTCATTGGTTCCTTAGGAAGTGATCGAGATGGATATCAAGATATATAGTTATTCTGTTGAGAAGCCTACAGTTTTGCAAAACACTTAAGAATGTGCTTGATGTGAAAAATATGTTTATCCGGTTGAAAGCAACAAGGTGCTTTATGTCCTTAGAAGTTAAGGCACTTAAGCATAAGCTTACCAGCCATGTATGCCTTCACATTGGATAACAGAAGAATGAGGGCTGTTTTATACTTAAACCAGCAGATAGAAGTGGCCTTTTAAAAATTGGAACATTCTTTTAGAAGGAATCACAAGCAACAGTCAGCTACGTTTAAGGTGGATCTTGACATGATGGCAAATGTGTGCTTGTGAAGAAAAGAAGACAAGATGTGGAGGTTTGTTCTGTATTTGCATTTAAGCCTAAATTAGCAAGTTTGTTTCTTTGACTAGAGAGTTACTTTAGTAAACATTATTTTATTGACAGTCATTGGCATACTGCTGTGCTATTAAGTGCAGTAACAAAAACGAAGAAAAAAGGTTGCTCAGGATTGTAAACTTCTGCAATAGTTGAGGTGTGGTTTCTGTTTCTGTTTTGCTGCACCAAGGACGTAAATTGTACCTGTTTCTTTGGCTGGCATGGTTTGCTTTATTATCCATACAGGATAGGATAAACGGCTCTTCCCTCTCCCAATTATGCATGGCATAAGAGCCCAGAAGAATTTCCCTGTTGGTAGCTCCTTAAACAAGCATCCATCCAGGTTCATGACTGAGCATGAAGTTTCTCATGGTTCAGAGTTTAATGTTGCAAGGGAATAAAATACTTCTCACTAAATAATAGTGAAAACACAGTAGGAGGTATTTTGTTCAGGGAATACAAGCTGTTGTCCTACCATTGTCCAGAAAGCAACATACATCAAACAGAAGATGTCTTCCTTACATTCTAGCTAAATCAATGTTATTTCTTCCAGAATACTGCTGCTTCTGTTCCTAGAGATAAAAAAACATAGCTCACTGTCAGTAGATAATTCCTCCTCTTGGGCTTTCTGTCCTTGACCAGTAGAAGTTTTTATTTTTCTTAGACAAGGAAGACTTTCTTTATCCCCGGAAGATTAAATTGCCTTGCTGGCAAATCTGGCTCAGTGAAGAAATGGAGGAGGAAGAGCAGATAGGGAAGAAATAGAAAAGAAAATAATTTCAGAGTATCTTTATAGTCTCCTATTGTTAGGATGTCAATTACTATCATATATCACCTATATCGCAAACTTGTCATACCTTGGGGTATTTCTTCTTTTTTTTTTTTTTTCCCTCCAACTAGTAGAAAATTTATCAATTATCTACAGGAAATCTTTTTTATTGCTGGACTCATCTTTAAAGTATAGCCATGGTGCTCAAAGGGATTTACTTTTTAACATCCAATTCAGAAGGATGAATATTAAAAGATCATAGTTTTTTTTATCCAATTGTACATTCCATGGGAATAATTGCAGCAAATAGTGCCCTTTTCAACTCTTTTAGTTGGTACTGCTCTGTTTTAGATGCTGTTACCTTACACTACAGAACTGCTAAGAATGGTAGATTAAGCACCGTATTCTATAACTGTGGGCTCTGATTTAACACTGTAACACTCCTTTTGTCAGTGCAGAGTGCATTCAGTTACAGTAAACATGGGTTTTCCAAAATAGCTCATAGGAGTAGAAAGAAGGTTAATGAACTGAGAAAAAAAAATTGCTTCTCTAATTGACAAAAAGGTCTGCAGGAGTCAGCCAGGCTGCACACAGGTGAGGCATGCAGGCTGTGGTCAGTGGTCCTGGACAGCGGTTAGTTATTGATGGCTGTATTAGGCATTCTGATTACTGAGAGACAGCTGCACTGTGCTTAGCTCTTAGCAGTGTTTTTTTTGCCTCCACAGCAATCAGACTTCCAGGGTACCAGGAAAGAAGGGAAGCACTTATTCACAAAATAGGTCAACTTGCAAACTTCAGGTATAGATCTTCCCTTTTCTCGGTGATGTGGGAACAAGAACTGACTCAACTTATGTTCCCTGGAGCTCACGTATTAATCCCACCTTTGGAAGGACAGTGCAGGTCCATCACTACACCCTTCTAGTGCTTGTATGACCTCTGAGAGCAGCTCCTGTTCCAGAGGCTTTGCTTTCAAGCTTCAGCATTGATTGTGGCCAAAGAAAGTTTGTCAGAAGGGCTCCCAGCTCTCACTGGGAACAGAAGACACAGGGTGAATGATGAATAGAGCTAAAAGGCGAGAGGTGTTTTCTAGTTCAGCTCTCCCTTGGTCAAGTTCTCCCTCCTTCATCTACCTAGTTCTTATGTAGAGTCAGTCCTCAATTTCCTTTCAATTAGAGCTCCATCCTACTTTTCTGTCCCTTCCAGTTTGTGGAGTTTAATCCTCTCTCAATTCTATTTCACTTTCTTTGCTTTCATGACTCAGGACTTTTTTTCCCTCTTTTCCTTCATGCCATGTCATTTCTTCTGGCTGGAACGGTGTCCTCCTTTTCTGAAAGGAAGCATCAGTCCAGAGGGAGGATTAAAGGAGATTTTTAAATAAATTCATAGGGAGTCTCAATGCCTTGCAAAAACTGGAAGAAAATGGCAGTGAGTTTCAATTATAGTGAGCTTTATTTCTGTACAGTATAATGTAATTCATAATGTTATCAGTATCTATAAAAGCATAAAGAAATGACAGCAGTAGGAGTTACAAAAAACCCATAATAAAATCAAAAGCCTTATAAAAGGTATAAAATGAAACCTCAAAATACTGTACAAGAGGAGGAAGGGCCAGGGCCAGAACCACAAATCGCAGGCTATTCTGGAAAAAAACAGCTTTGGAAAGATCTAGAAGTGAAGCCAAAAGATGGAGGAAGCCCCCCAAACCAGTAAAAGAGACGCCCATCTAAGTCGGTTCTAGCTGAATATGTTAAGAACTGAAGAGGAAGGGAATGTTAAGCAATTTTGGTTTATGTTGTATGCAGAAAGAGAAAATAATCACAAACTTTCCTCTGGGTAGAGGGGATCAGAGAAGCATTGTCAATTTGACTATATTGCTGAGACAGTGTTTAAAAAATAAACAAACAACATCTCAGCTTTCTCTTCAAACTTCTTCTCTGTATTTAAATAACAAAACCCCCCCCCAAAAAAAAAAATCAGTCAAAACAACAGATTCTCCTTTAAACTTACTGTGTTAGAGGTTAGGTCACGAATTCTCTTCCCTATAATGAACGTGATTAAAACCATAGGGATTCCCTTCCATACGACCTTGAAAAGCAAATAATGCAATGGAGAACTACGTCGATAAAGTGTTGCATGCTCTACTCTGAATTAACACTGCATTTCATACCAGCTGCAGCTGCTATTAGCAGGGTAAAGATCTGCATAACCTCTGTCCATTTTCCCCAGAATGGAACTGTTTCTGCCACCAATGCGGACCTCCAACTTGTGGCATGGGCACAGTGCCCTGAAGGCTTACGACCTTTTGCTTGAAATAAAAGCAGAACTGAATGAGATTTTGGTGAGAGAACATCAATAAGATAATGACAAGTTGCATCAAGAGATACACCGCGTTTGGTTTCTTTGTCATAGGGAAGGTTACCATTATTTTGCCTGGAAGATTATTTTCAGGCTACTGGAATCTGACTAACTTTGAGTGAGTTGCTTTGTGAGTTTATTTTGTTGAGGCAAATGATGATTTGCATCAGTTCTCATGTGTAGGAATCTCTGCTTCATTGCATAATACAACTGTTACCTTAAACGTTCTGCGTAGGGCCTGTGCAGCATTATGGATTGTTACATTTGAAATAAGGAATGCTGCTTCCAGTTACAAGACTAAACAAGTGATGCAATGAGTGAATCTTTCCTTGCAACTTCCAAGAGAAAGGTTGCTGTTTCCATCTTCCCAGCTAACTAAACTGTTTTGATGCAAGGACGGACTCAGTTTGGGAAGTGATGAAGAAACCTATGACAAAACAATGGATTTTTAGTTTTATTAGTATCTTGGGTTGTTCCTGAGTCAGAGTTGTTACTTCTACTTGGGCCTAACAATGCCTGCTTTTTTCTTTTGCTGAAATGTTAGGCACCTAAGACTAATGCATGTTACTAATATTGGGCTATTCAAGACTTTTTCCTTGTCAAATAACCAAATTCTTGGTTTGGCTTTTCAAAACTCAGGCATTTAATTTTGCTGTTTTCAAAATGCCATCTCAGTAAGCTGATTCATTTGTGTTTGAGTTACTTCTAAATGTTCTTCTGCGGAAACGGGGAAATTGGAGGCAACATACCTATCCCAGGCTAGAGAATTAAAGAACAAAGTCTGTGACCATTCCCTGATAGGCTCTGGTGTGTGTCAGGTCTGTGTTTTCAACCCCACAGACCCCTGATGTAATTCTCGGCTCTTGCGTGATACCTGCTAATACGAACTGCTCTTGAAAATTCTGCTAGCCATAATAAGGTGCACATTGTATACAGATAAAAACAGCTCAGCTTTATTACGTGGCTTGCATGCCCGGTAATGAATAGAAGGAAGGCGCACTCCTTCACGAACAGCAAAATTTAATATAGTCTCTTCCTGGAGTTGCACCAGTGGGACTGAAAGTTTACCTCAGCATTCCAAGGGCAATAAAAGTCTAAATTTAAACTCAAAACGTCTTACTGGGGCAAGAGTACCCAGAGGCTATGTACTGTTCAAACTTGTTTAGGTCATAACTGCTTATGTAAAGTTAGTTTATACCAGCTAGTTAGGTTTTATGTTTTTGAGCAGTACCTCTATTACTAGGAGAGACAGAGCAGGTGGAGGGGATGCATCTGAAAGTTCAGCGCTGCTTTACTATTGCATTTAATTCAGCTTCTTACAGCTTAGTGCACAGCTATGTGAAGAAATTCCTTGCTCTTAACCTTCATTGTGCAGACATCTTTAAATCTATTCTAATTCATTCCCATGGTTAGACATCTCAGATATTTGGGATTTAAGGTAAATATGAAAGGAAGAAGTGAAAAAGCTATCAGGTGAAGGCCGGCTATAGCAGGTAGACTCCTGTTAACTGAACACAGATTGGAAAGACTAGATATATAAGTAACCAGATGCTACTGCTGGGCTCTGAGTTCAGAGTTTCAGTTGTGGCTTGTTCTCTTTGCCTGTGGTTTTAAAGGTGGGGATCTGGAGAGGGGAAACTCAAATGCCATTTCTGCAACATGAATATGAGTAAGATAGGATAAGGGAATCAACTGGAGGTTTTCCTGAGGTCACATGAATGATCTGGTGGCAGGGACATTAGTGAAGCGCTCTATGAGATTACAAGTCACCACAGCTAAATTCCAAGACCCTCATTAGCTCTCTTCCTTCTGGAAAGGGTGTGACACTTGGATTTAGCCAACGTAAAGGAGAAGTGGGCGTTGGAGAGGCATGTGAGGGGGTAATTTTGGCGAGAAAGCTTGAAGGGAAGCAGTATTCTCACTTAGTGCCCATTTTCTAGCCATTTTCCATCTCTGCATCCCACTTACACAGGAATACAACCATGCTTCCATAGAGCGGGCAGGGAGGAAGTGAAGGAGAGCAGGTTTCAACAGAGTTGAGCTTAATGCCTCAAGCGCTTTCTCTATTGTGGCTTGCAAAGTCCGTCAGTCTCACTTAGCAGAATCAAATTTTTCCAGTTTTCTTGGAGCAGATATCGATGTGAGTGGCCATGGGATGTATGTGAAAAGTGCTGGCTCTCTGACTTCTGAGAGAGAAACTACAAATTTCCAAGCATTTAAAATACAGTTTCTGTGTGACTCTTTGGGTAATCATTAAAATTACCAGCACGCCTTTATTTACTCTCAGTTTGTTCATTCTTTGAAATAGTTGTGCTATGGAAAGCATGCCCAGTATCTTTAAGGTATTTGATATGATGACATAGATTAGGAATTACAGTGAATCAGACTAAATTACATAAACACACCTATTGTTATTCAGGAAAGGTTTAAAAAAAAAAGTTTCAGTGTCTTGGAAGACTAATATGCATATGATGTAATCTCCAAAACTGACAGTCTCTAAAACTGTGGATAAGTACACAAAGAAAATAGTTGAAGAGAAATCCTTGCCTTTTATAAATGTTGAGATATATTTACAAATCACCTTATGTAAGTCTCCTGATAAATGTTCCAGCTTCTTTTTGTTTCTTCTGTATCTTAACTGCAAGTCCCCCCTTTTCCATCAGCTACTGTTTTATGTACCATTTGTCAATTTTGTCTGCCTTCCCAGATCTACTTAGATTCCTTTTCATCTTTTGATATCTGCTTCACCGTGACTACTGCATCCTTCTAATTTTCTACACTTTTTGCATTCACTGGCGTTCAGCCATTAGCATTGCTAATTTTTTTCAGGCCCATAATAGTGTTTTAATACAGTTATAGGGTCTAGTCCTTTGTTGTTTGTGCACTGAAATCCCCACTAGTCAGATTTCTTTTGGTGGGCAGACATGCAGGATTTCCTCTGATGTCTGTTGTTGTCGTCCAGGCTTCCAACTACCAGAGCCAGAGCTGACTCAGCTTTCCTGAAAACTGAAATTGCCACATACTTTCTTCTTTTCCTTGACTATCCCGCTTCACACATACTACATTCAAAGTTTTCTCATTAGTTTTATTACAGCATTTTTATAAGATTGTTTGTCTTCACCAAGACAGCTTTCCAGCCATGAGCAAATGTTAGCTATTCCTAAGTTGCGTGCGTGGGTGTTTCAACAGTACTTGCCAGCATGATCTTAAAAGATAAATATTTATCACTCAGTAGAAGTGTTACTTTTAACCATGGACATGCTAGAGTCTTTTAAACAAAATGTTGCTGTGTTCGATTGTGTTAAGATTGGACAAATATCTAGATGTTTCTAATCTTTCAAAATTTATTTAGCTATTTATGAGAAAAAAGATTTTTGTTTCTCTTAGTGTCTTTTACATGTGTTATTTTTGCTTCGACCCTAATTGTCTGGGAGCTATAGAAAATACAAATTTTCAAAGCAAATGAAACATCAGTTACAGCCTTAAGCTTCTCTGGGACATAGCTGTTTCCTCTAACTCACTGGAGACATTGCTTCAGGGAACAAAAAATGTATTTGTTCTCTGTGGCACTTCATTATTTGGCTTGAAACAGCCAGTTAAAGAGCTGGTTGTTTCTGATGGCGATAGCAGTTGCTACAATCCGAGTAAAGTATCTGACTGTGGTTTTGAGATACGTGACATAAATTATAGCATGAATAACTTTTCTGTTACAAGTTAAACAACTTCACTCATTTGCTTCACAAAGGCACCTAAACAATTCTACATTGATAATTTAAAGCTGTTGGTATCATAATAAAGTACTCAACTATTCTTACCTGCATGGCTTGCGATTGCTTTTTGGATTTCTTCATAGTTACTGTGTAGTCTTCATCTTGCATGTTCTTCTCCATAATCTCACTGATGCATTTTTACTCACAGGACCAACAGTTGCAGCTCCTTATCGTTCTAGATTTACTACATGAGCAAACACAAACAAGAGAATCATACAAATGCAGCTGTGCATAAGAATGCCTGTGAGATTTGCAAAGGTCTAGTTAAATGTCCTACTAGCCCCATGCATGTTTTACAAAGATTTCATAACACCTGTTGATTTTATGCGAACATGGTACAATGTATGGTGCTACAAACATGGTCCCCAGGAAGTGTATAGAGAAGACGAAGTTAGTTATTACTTGCCATTAAAAACTGCAGAGCTACTAGAAGAAGAAAAATAATCAGCTTTAGTATCTTTTCCCTTCTCTTAAATAGTATTAGAGTAATTAAATTTTAATATGTAAGTTCTTTGTAGGTCATTAGTGGTATAACTCTGCATATATGTGCCTGCTTCAGAAAACAATTCAGTCCATAATCTCATAATGTTGAATTCTACCTGGCAGTTTTATTTGAACTTAATTTCTTTTTCTCCTAATGCTGTTACCCTGAGAGTTATGAGGCAGGCATCAGCTGACAGCACCAGGGGAAGGATAGGTATTGGCAATGGCATAAAAGCAGAAGGGGAGGAAAAAGAATAGCTGTTGTAGCATTTATCAGTATTCTACTAATAGTCTGTTCAGACACAACTCTGGAATAAAGTAGATATTCATACTGCAATTTCTTTCAAAGGTTGAAGCTATTCATCTGCAGGGTTACAAGACAAAAGTCTAAACCTTCCAGATATTATAGCTGTTTCATTGTATTGTTATAATAAGAAGAAACACCTTAAAAAAACATTGCCTTAGGTGTAAATATTCCACCCCATTCCCTTTGGAGGGAATGCAGATACGGATAGCCATCCTTCCTAGAGTGCTTTTTAAAATAGCGTCTTTACATGTGAAAACAAAACTAACTATAGCCAAATATTCCAAACAGGTGATGGAGGCAAGAGGCTTTTAGTTTAGGGCTTGATTGACCACCCATTGAAGTGTACGGAAAGGCTCTTGTTGTTTTCCATGGGTTTTTTATTGTGTCAGCAAAGGAGCATGGTTTCACTGTGTGTAACCAGGGAGGGAGATGCTCCACAAGAGCTCATTCTTTTTTACTGTGGAAGAGACTTGAGCAACAGGGTGGGAAAGGTGTCCAGAGATAGCAGTCAAGTCTGTGAGTTCAGAAACCCACAGGACATAGTGCTATGTCAATATATGTAATATCCATGGACAGCTTTGTAATTCTGATTCTGCGTGGCAGCTGTGCTGTTAGCTGTGTTCTCTTTCAGTGCCCTTACTGAACGTACACCTTTTAGGCTGAAATAGGAATCCTTAGTCATA
The DNA here is from genome assembly GCF_000690835.1 of Fulmarus glacialis. Classification (NCBI taxonomy): domain Eukaryota; kingdom Metazoa; phylum Chordata; class Aves; order Procellariiformes; family Procellariidae; genus Fulmarus; species Fulmarus glacialis. The sequence continues at coordinate 14,188 of NW_009225180.1, forward strand.
AAACCAGTTCACTCAGGATTTTTAGGGGAGGACAGTTTAGATCTTGGGCTGGATTCAGACCATCTAACTCAGGTGTCTGACTGAGACGCCCGAGTTAGGAGCTTGGGAGCACTCTTGTGCGGAAACTATCTGACTTGGCCTCTGCAGATGTCTCACTCTTTCTCCTTGATACTACGGTGTTCTAGGGCAGCTACTTTCCTAAGTTAGGGGCCTCACCAAAGTGCCGTCTGTTAGGGGAATGACATTGGGCTTGGCATTAGCAGACCTGTGACCTATTGCTAGTTTTCTCTTGGAGGCATTACACTTACAAACCTGAACAAAGTCAACATTTTCTTTCAAGTTGATATGTTTTAGATTTTGTCCAAGGTCTAATTTAAAAGAGTTCATTTTCTCCTTTGGTAGAATGTGATTGTTAACCAGGGAGAAAGAATTTCAGTGAACGATACAGGTTGTCAAAGATGGCATTTCAAAATGTCCAAAAATACGCCGCAGTGGGTTATAGTTACCCAACAGTTTCCTCAAGAAAAACGGGGAATTCTTTAAAAAATTAAATGCTTTTCATGTACTCAAATATTTCATTTTTGTGTTAGTGAAGTCAGTCAGTCTGGTTTCTTTCAAGTTTTAAGATGTGTAGAGAGGATTAAAAATTAAAAAACCCCAACATTTTGAATTGAAAAAATGAGCTGTTATTTTAAATTCTGGTTGAGAAAATGAGCTAGAATATTTTACTTATTTAGAAAAGCTGTATTTTCTTACAAATATTTAAACTAATGAATTTGTTCTTTTGAGGAATCCTGTATTCTGAAATTAAACTGCCATTGAATTTTCAGTTGGAATATTTTATTGTTGTAATTGTAGAACAGAGACAGTTAACTGGGATCCTTCATAAAACCTATTTAGTCAAAATATTAGAACACTGAAGTGGGTTCAGATTACATTAGAAAGCACTTGTCATATTCAGGATCATTGGCAGAGAAAGGAAGATGAAAAAATAAGTAATACCATATCAGTATTCCCAGTTGTAAGCTTTAGGTATTATTATTCTATGTATTTTATATCATTCATTTTTCTGTAGTCAGTCATGTATGTTTAAATTTATGCAAGCTGAGTGAGAACACTTAAAGAAAATACTACTTTCAGGTGGAGTGGTTTTCCATGCTTGAAGTTAAGGGTGATAATTGCTTGGTATTTTTAAGTACAAGCAGTATTTGGTAACTCTGAATGTCTTCTAGTTTTGCTGTTCTCAATAGCCAGCCCTTGAAGGGAAATATTTTGTGTTCACGTTTCTGTTGTCTGCCTTGTGTCAGAAAATGCATGTAAAATGCTACCAAGTCTGACACCTACTTTGTCTCCAGTGTTTTCCTTGTGTAAATGACTACCCAGCTGCATGGAAATAGGAGAAGTGTCTCCTGTTTCAAACAAAACTTCTGGCTTTCTGGAGGTTATTCTCAGTTGAAGTCAATGAAAGGGAATATAACTGGGCTTTTTTTCTGTGAGATAAACAGGCATGAGAAAGTCTGAGAGATGAACTTATCTGTCCTTTTTGGTGAAAGCTTCTGGCAAGTAAAATGTACAGATGAAATGAAATTAACCCCACCGCCCCCCAATTCATGTATGAGGGATTTTGCCATACACTTTTTTCCATCCAGTTTTATGGACAACATTGATGTTTCCACTGTCTCGAAGTCCTAAGAGCAAGTTTTTTGACTCTTTGATAGCTGAAGTAAAAAGAGACACTGTTCTAATTATGAATTCAAATGAAGAATTTAAAATTCAACATTAAAAAGGTGAAATAGAAACCCAGTTACAAGAGAGTGAGCTTTGTTGAATGTACTTTTGTATTGCAATATTTTAGAAAAATCGCTCACTAAAGATTTTTTAACACAGAAGCATAAGAAGATAATTTCTTTTTTTGACATGCTTTACCTTTGCAAAGTTACTGGGCTGTTGACAGGTACAACAAGACATGTGCTATGCTTACATGCTATTAGTGCAGTAGGCTTTGAAAAATGTCTAATGCATTGGCATATCTGACAATTTAGGGTATTAGTTAACAGTAAGACTCTGTAAATAGAGTGAATTTTAGCTGCAACTGCTGACTTGAGCATTCAGTCAACATCTGCAGTACAGGGCTGAACTATATACAACAAATAATGCTGGTTTATGCTATAGAGATGGAAGTTGGCGTTATACAGTGTGTATGGTGCAGTCTGAGAGCAGTGGTAATTGCAATATATTGAAGTTTTGCATGGTAATAAAAATAGAGACCATTAGTGGATACCATTTATGTCATTAGTATTTAGTGGCTGTGTGTTGCAGCTTTTTTAGTGCTCATAAAACTGTCTCTGCTTGCAGATATGTGACAGCACTGATATAAATTTAAATGTTTAGAAATCCATAAGGCATAAAATATAGATAGTAAATAGGGGCATAACATTATAGACAGAACCTTAATAATTTGGCACACAAATGTTTGTGTATTTGCATGTCTAGTGCAGAGATTAGCAAAATGGTGATCATGTTTATACTATGCAAGAACTTGATTAAACAGACAATAACAAATAAGGTAAAACTGAAGCACATCATGCAAAAGCGGCAGAGAATTCTTTCAAGTCCCCAAAAGGGAACTTGTGATGTTGGAAGGTACATCCTCTACATGCATCTGGTGGGATATTGATTTTTCTCTTTATAGACTTTTTACTAGTTACGACACCTGTTCCACTAACTAGTATTACAGTTCTTTAGAAGTGATTATATTAATTAACCAATAAAAAAGAAAATAAGGTTGTTAGGGACCCCTAAGATAGAGATTGGCTGGCACTTCTTTAACAGTAGTGGAGCCAGCTAGCATAGGGAAGGTCATATAATGTCTAGACCAAAACATCTTGTCGGGAATTTGGAGGCTGGTGTGAGGGCAGTGAAGGAGCTGGCTGAGGAAAGATGTCTTTGGAGGGCGGGGTGGGAAGGAGTCCAGGAATATAGCACAGGAGGATTTCCTTAAATACAAAGCATTATATATGAGCCAAGTGTCCAAGCCACATTGTTTGGGCTTCCCAGTGTAAGATTTTTGTTTAAGAAATACGAGAAATTTGGAAGCCTGTTAGATTTCTGTGCAGAAGATCTCTGGGAAAGCTGTCTTCTTCCTTTGATTTAAGGAATGTCACTTGGATTCTGCTGGCAGTTACTCTAGGATCTTCAGGAGGTTCCCACCAGGGCTGATTTTTCCTTTAGGAAGTTCCCACCATCGTTGATTTTCCTTTAAGAGACTACCCATTGTGCTTTACTGTCCCTGGTTTCTGTGTCAGTGACAGATTTGAAGCAAGAGATTCTGAGACTTGTCTTCTGCACAGCCCATCCCCGTCTTCTTCAGCTCTGACCTTTACATCCTGGAAACACCCTGGAGGTTTGTCACAGTGCTCTCGGGGGATTTGGAAATCAAATTACACAGCACTAAGGGAGAACACAGAAAACTATAAAAACACTTCAGTCATCAGGAGTGAAGTGACAGGAAGCAGTGTTAGAGAATGAATCTTTCCAATTAATTTTCCTTTCAGAGCCCTTTTCTCAACATTTTTAATTCTAAGTGTGTATGAATGCTTTGGCAACATTAGTGGTGTCTTTCAGAAGAAAAAACCTTTGATAAACCTTCTGAATCTCTTGACTAAACAATGATCGTGCCCTGATCGTTTTGGATCCTGGTAGTTGGGTGGGAAAGATGAGAGTGTAAATGATGGTGGGAATGTACATTTGCACAAAGCTTGTGGCTTACATTAATAGTTGTTAAGGTTAGAAAATGAGATGCTTTTAGGAGCTCGAGTAATAAGCAAAAGTGAAACATAAGCTTTCTGTACGGTGAATATAAATAATTCTTTCTGTGGCTTCTAGTATTTCTTACAATCTAACTATGGAAAGTGTTAAACTGGAAATCTTATTGTTCCTTTACAAAACATATTTTTGTCTGTTTATCCCTTCACAACAGACTAAAATGTAAATTTGTCAAAGCAGCTTCAAAGCAGCTATTTATATTCATCTAAATTCTGAAATCTTTTTGAAACTTTCGGTTTTATTTCTGATTGCGGGATTCAGTGTCACTTCTTAGCACATTGAATACTGATGGCTTTGAACATACAGTATGGCACAAAGCGGTAACTTGGCAGTGCACCCTACCCTGCTGAGAGACAATTCTGAAGGAAAAGTGATTTTTATGCTGGGGTTATGGTTAATTTTAGAATTAGGGGAAATATTAAAGAGCATAAAAAATCTTCCAATTCCTCTCTACACCACTAAATTGCTTGTTACCTCATTTATCCAAGTAACAGCTACCTCAGAGCAGAGGCTGCTTTCTGAAGCCATTCTCAACATAGAATTGTACTAAAGTCACTAAGGGACTGAAATCATAATACAGGTGAACAGATGAGTTTTGCAGTAGAGAGTGTTATGCTTGACCGGGTCTGTGCACGCTTATCAAAAGCATCTATAAAGGAAGAAGAGTATTAGAATTATTTAAGAGAAGTGGGCTCTCTAAAACCTATTGTGTCATAAGGTAGAAGGAAGAAGACTGTTTGGGTTTCTGGCAAAACCTGGGTGAATCTGAGAAAACGCCATCCTCCAAGGTATTTGTATTGGAATAATTGTAGTAACTGTAGTGACCATAAAGCCTGATACTAAATCTGAGTGTAGCATATTCCATTAAGCAGGACAAGCAGATGTGATGTTTTGAGTTGGAAATGAATGTTGAAATGGTGGTACTTCAAAGTACCTGTAGGACTATGTGAAACAGATTTTCTTATTCTTGATAATGTGTTTTCTCTTCCTGTATTTTCTTACATCTATTTTTTAGGTTCACTTTTGTTCTGACTGCTAGGTGATACTTGGTATGTAGTTGCTCTCCTGTACTTTCTCATATCTTGCAGGTAGACAGTATATCATCCCAGATTCTTATGGGGCATTCAGCCTTATTAGGTTACCTAAATTACTACAGGTCACAGCTGAGATGCATTAGTGGAATTTAATAGGAAAACTTGCCCAATATAGGCTCTGCTGTTCTTACTAGTTGTTACTGCTTTCATAAGAAGCACAGGAGAGTATTGAAAGATATGTTTATAAAATAGACAGTGCAGTACAGCTACACACCAGGTTTATACCAAATTAGGTCTTGAACCTGAATGTATTCAGGTGTTTACTGCAGTGTAGATTACAGTTCACTGTGTGACCTCACACATGTAGGTTGGCCTCCTCCTGGCTTATTTAATCAATCTGCAAAATTGAGAAAAACAAGTACCTCCATGAAGAAACAGGTATGCATCTGGGCCAACTGTCCTGGGTAAATAAATTACAGATAAGGCAGTGGCTCAACTGGGGGGATAATAAAGAGGAAATGTAAGTTTCTCTGTCCCCTGCACACATTTATCATTAACTTCCTGGCATACTGTGTTTACATTTGTTGGGTATGTTTAGTCTCACTGGACTTCCAGCAAAACAGATCTGGGGTCATCGTCTTTTCCTGCAATTCAGTACACGAGAAGCACTATGTGGTTAGTCTTATTGGAGGGAACATAGGCAGCAGGCTTTAGTGATTTGCGAATGAATCAATAAAGCATGTTCCTGTAGGTTTCTGAATTGTGTCTTTCATTAAGAATGGAATTGGGCAGCGGAAGATCAATTTTTGTGGCAAATCAGAGGTTTTTTAGCAGTCCTTCATTTAGACTGTGGATTTTTGGAGTCACAAAGCATCAAAAATATTATGCAGGATTTAAACTGCAACAAGAACCATAAAATAGTTTAAATGTCCTTTTTCAGAACACTTTAGTGAACTCATAATCACGAGACCTGATCTTTAGCTATCCCCACAGTTGACTAAATCAGTGGAAAGCTCCCACAGCTGAGGAGCATGGCTCATGGAGTAGCTGACATGATGTTGGTAAGAAATACTTGGAAAGGGAAGTGTTCACAAAGAGATGTTGCTGTTGTCTAAGGATGTAACTGAGAATTGTGTCTTTGTATATCGTAATTGCTTACAACAGCTCTTGACAATTGAGACGTGTGACATAATTAAACTCTGCTTGAAATGCAGTCATGCTTTAGAAGCATCTAAAGTAATGATTCTTATACAGGTATGGAACAGGCTTGAGTTTTGACAGAGAGGTGTTTTAAATCTACTTTTTTTTGCTTTGTCACCGTGTGGCTGTGAGCTTCTGAAGAAACTTACCTTTGTAGATGTGGTTCATCTGAAAATGCTTTTCCTGCATGGCACATACAGGCTTAATTGAGTGTGGTACTACACCTTGACAGTATGCTTTTAGGATAGTATAACTTGCTTAAGGATAATGCAATGTTCATCTTGGAACCTATGCTTTCAGTACACGTGTGCCTTTCTAACATCTTGAACCAATGTTAGTTTCATGGACAGACAAGGGGAGTGCTGCATTTAATGGTTGGACTTGATGATCTTAGAGGTCTTTTCCAACCTTAATGATTCTATGATTCTATATACAGTTCTTTATTTTTTAACAGGCTCATCAAGTAGGAATTCGTATTTGCAAATCGTGAGGGAGCTGGGGAAACATGGGTGAGCCACAGTGGTGAGCCCACACAAAAATCTGCTGAATCAAATTCAAGAGCAGCATCGACAGTAACATGTAGAAGCACAGTTTTATAAGAATTGATAAACTGCCAGGCATTACTTTCCACACAGATAATGTTGTAAGATGTTGGCTAGCAATAAGTCACTACATATTCCAAAACAACGCTAAAGCAAATATGTTATGATAATATGTATCATCACCTGTGATATATATACTTAGCTTTAGCTTGCATCTACCTACCTGCAGAAGATAACAGTTTCTCCAGTAATTCTCTTGAGAGGCAGTTACACTAATTTTCTAGTAATTACTAGGTAAGAATTGATTCATGTTACCTACTCATAAAGAGTGTATGACTCATTCATTTCTTGGTGCAAACCTGAATCTTGACTCTGCCCTGTTGTTCCCTCCTTGGGGTACCTGTATAGACATCCTTCCTAGTTGACTGTAGAAGCACGTAGAGTTATGTTTATCCTTGAAGGATGCCCATAAATGCTATACATACAAAATTAAAATGTTATAGCTCTGCTTGTGGTGCAGTAATAGATGCTGGTACAGTGCCTTAGTGGATGGTTTCTAGTTTTTTTTCTGTTACACAGTCTTTTTGTGATTTTTGTGATACTGCTTTAGCGTTGTTAATGCCACAAGCCTCGGTGGTCAGGAGCTTACTAAGGGTGGGTGAAGTTTGCAAGATCTAGAGGTCTGGCTAAGATAACAGAAATCTGAATAGTTTTTCAGAGCTTAATGAGAGGTGGGCTCTTCTTTTCTCTCAGTGTTCTCAGGTGGAAATCTTTCCCATTTCAGTGGTGTATCAATTTTTATAGGATGCCTTATCATCCAGGAGTAGGAGGCAGCCAGCTGAAGCTATGTGCTTTCTGTCTAGAACAGAGCATTTCTTAGTGGGAATGAACATCAGCAGATGTTTCTGAGTAGCTTTCCTAAGCAGGGTTTTAATACTGTCTTTGATGTCCAGAGAAGAACACAGCTTTGGCCATGTAGAAGTCTCTGAAGCAATTAATAATGTAATAGCCGTAATTGACAGTCTGTCACACAAGAGAGTAAGAGAGGAGTAAGAGGCTGATCATTACTCAGTGTCATGTTTACAGGAGAGGTTATACAGCTCTCACTGGAGACAAACTGATAGCTGTCGCTCTGGGGGACTAGTCGTGCACTCACTAAAGGTGGATTGGTGTACATTATTTATTTTGATTTTCACAGGTTTCATTGCAAAGAAGGCCCAGAAACTGAAGGCTTTATTCTTTCTTACTCAAGAAAAATATCTATTTGAGTCAGCAAGTAGTTTGATTGAATGAGGGCAGTGAAACTAGTCCATACTGGAAATTTTTTTTAAAAAAGAGAGGCAAGTGGTATTTTTCTTTCAAAACTTGAGTGTGGTTAAATGAGAGGAAACGGAAAATCTGGTAAGCAAGTTGCCCTAGAATTAGAACCATCCCTCAAAGCTGAGGGCAAACGCTCTCTGTGTTAAACGTGTCACCATTTTCCTATGAATGAGTGCCCCAACAAGGAACGTATTTGGATTCACTCAGGAGGAAGAGAACATAGGCGCCGACCTTGATTCTGGGCTTTGACTCCTTCATTGTAAAAAAGACATGCTAAGGATGTGAATGTATGCATGCAATTGCATGTTTCTGAATGTTAGAATTGCCATATGTCTGGTGAGTCCAGCTCATACAGGTTGTAGTGTGCCAGCACCAAAATACAGACTGCCACAGCACTGTGCAGCAGAGGGAAGTAAGTGAGTGGGAGTGACAGCCTAACACGCTCAATTGAGAAGACGTGCTTTTAAGTGTGGGGTAATAAATGCTAGTGTAAACTGCTGAGAGGAGATGATGGATTTTTCCATTTACAGATTAAGACTGGAAGTATTTCAGGAAGATGTGTTTTAGTCAAATAGGAGTGATGGGGATTGATACAGAAGTAACTGAGTAAAAAATCTGACGTAGGCGGTCAGACCAGAATGTCTGATGGCCCCTTTAGAGCTTAAAATTGTTTAGAATGTTGAACTGAAACCCCTCTATGTTAGGGTTTGAATAGGACATCTCGGTGGTCTTACAGACATCCCAAGCAGCATTAAGGTTTCAAATGGGATTGTAATGTTTGCATGAGCCCATGTTGCATACCCAAGGACAGTTGGCCTTATAATCCTTGCTTTTGCAATGGAGATATCCAAACAGTGGACACAAGCAGTTAAAAAAGGCAGATGTGTTGTGGATGAAAAGGAAAAGGAGAGTCAGTGACTATTAAAAAAATGTCGGACTGTCATGGACAGCTAATGCTGTCTTTTGGCTTCAGTTCCATAGATGGGCATTTAAAGCTCTCGTGTAAATCCTACTGAAGGGAGGGGCTGAGGGAGTTCCCCTGACTTCAGTGAGATCATTTTGAAGAACAGGGGTAAGTGATTCTTAGAAGACTGGGACAGAGAAGCATGGTACTGACAACATCGTCATCTTTTCCATCTAAGGCTCTTTTTCAAGCCCTGATAAAATTTGAACCATAAAAGAAGATACATAATAAGAACTTGGTGAAGAAAAAAAAAAAAAAAAAAAAAAAAAGAATGAAAATTTTGACTTTTGTGGTTCCCCTTTCTCCATTAAGCCTGATGTGGGCTTTGTATGAGCCTAGGAAATGTCCATGGAAGTGGTCCACAATCAGTGATTAGCAGCATTGTGGAGCTATAGGGTGGAATAGGATTAGGGCCTTTACCAAAATCCCCCAGGGTGAAATAATGCCACTTCTGTCTGGATAGAAACATTTGCCAAAGGTGGTCCTTTGGGTTGATATTTTGTTAAAACAGAACACCCAACCAGCAATGTTGAACTACGCTATTTTAATGGTCTTAGGCAGAACTTTAAGTCAGTTAAAAAAAAAAAAAAAAAAAAAGATGTATTTTAACTTTCTATATAGAAAAATAAAGCTTTTCAGTTTAAGAGATCTTAAAGTGTAAGGGGGGAAAAAAAAAAGTATTTACCCAAACCAAAATTCTTCTGTCATTTCATGGAAACGTGGAGTCCCTTAGGCATTTATAGTGTTTTGAGATAGCCTTCTTACTCACATAGAATACTTGGTTATTTCCCAGCTCTGCCTTACAGGTTCACAGGTTGGTATGGTTCACAATTATCACAAGAATTAGTTGAAGACCATAGCAATTAAATCTTTTTATGGCTTATTATCATATTCTAAATATTAAATTATTCTGACGAATATTCTCAGATTTGACAGCTGACCTGCAGACTCTGCACTGCATTTGCTTACATATTTAAGCTACTAGTATTTTTAGGAAGCCATAGTTTATTAATTCATTATTATTTTATTGATGTTCAATTGATGTCTCATTATATGTAAATTAGATATTTGGGAATAATAATTTAATGGGACAAGGCAGGTGAGATTCCCCCAGGATCGTTTGTAATGAAGCTTCAGATTCTTAATAATCCTAAACTCATAAATAAATTATTAAGGATGAAACAAATGCAAAAATACTGAAATAAGCTGTGAAAATGTTAAGTGGTGGTGAACAGACACATAATCTGCTGGGAGATCTGTGTGATAATATACATTTGGCACTAAGTCACGTAAGTCAGAATCACGTCAATGCTCCCCACTCCTTCCAACTATTTAAGATTTAGGCACATATCTACCCCTCGTGTCCCGTTATTATGCTATGCCATTCTGTTGGCAGACATTGTGCTTTGCTTCGGAACAGCGTTAGTGTAATACACTCGGCTGACCTCGGCGGCACTGAAATGACATGGCAGCAGCAGTCCAGAGTGCTGCTGTACATCCTGCTGTTAGCAGACTGTTGGGGAGACCGTGTACTCCTCTGGACAGTTGTCTGCGAACTCTTCTGGGAAAAGCGGGAGAGCTGACTCTTTGACCACGCTCTAAGTGACAAGTAGGACACGTCCTCTCACTTGGCCGTCTTTCATTTTTTCCGTGGAAGTCAGATTTCCCAGTTGCTCCTCTGATTTTCTTGAAGAATTGGTAAGAAGACCATAGGTTTCCCTTACATAAGAAAGAAGGGAGTACCTACTCTTATGTAAGAAAAGAAGGGATGTAGAGAAGGAGAGGATTCTGTTAGTGTAAGTATTTTCTGGTTTGGTGTGGTTTTTTTTGATCCCCAGCATCCTGCAAAGGTCTTAAGAGAGACAATGTTTCTTCAGTAAAAACATCACCACTATCCCAGCCTTCAAAGACAGAGCTAAATCCCAAGGGAGTACTTAGTATCTGTATTTTGTACTCACTGCAGTGGGAGTGCAGAAACTCAGCACTTCTTCATAAAATGCTGCTGGTAATTTGAAGAGTTAGGTCATGCAGCAGGTTAGTAAATGTAAAGAAGCCTAGTGCCTAAAATTAATTATCTGGCCCCATGACCATGGTGTTACATGTAAGTAGTGGTGACACAGACATTCAGATAGGGATTCGGATGTATCCAGTGTGGAATTTTGGCCCACAGTCATTTTGGGTAGATGGTTTTCCTGTAACATTAAAGCTGGGGCACTCTTGTTATTCATGTGGTGTTCTTGGGAAAAAAGCTCAATTAAAATTTTTTTTTTGGAAAATGAACAAAGAGATGGCTTAGTCACTGACTTAGGCTTTCACCTAAAATTATATTCTAGGAATTTGATGGTTATTGAATGGCCCAAAGAGTTGCAAACTAGAAATTTGGCTTAATACAAGGTACAGAAAAAAGACAAATATGCTGCTTTTCTGATGAAAGACCTTGGTTGCTAGGAAGAGAGTATTCAAGTGTTTGCTTATGGTTTGCTGGGGTTTTAATAGTGTGGAATAAACAGATAACACCGTGCCTTTTAAATAACGTTTTCTTAAATAGTGAAACTATAACCTAAGGAAGAAATTGCAGTAATCACATTTCCTCAAAAATTGAGAATTACACTGTATCTCTGCAATTAAAGTGCTGTATTTTTCAAACATAAATCTGCTGGCTAATACGTTTTTATATATTTTTGTAATTACAGATTTTGAAATCAACTTGCTGTTGAAAAATAGAAAATTCTGATCCTTCTCCCTAACAGGGTAAGAACAAGAGAAGTCACTTGCGTGATTTGCAGCATCCATAGCGAAATGATGTTCTTTTTTTGGTAGTTGTGAATGGTTATTCCTGTGCATCTGCCAGGAGACCCACAGATAATGGAAAACAGATCCCGCTTGAATCATTCTTCCCTTTTTCCCTGATGTGCCAATCCAGCATGGTCTGGTGGAACTGTGGGCAAGTTCCTGTCCATGCAGTTGCTGACGCTTTTCTGCAGAACCACATTAAGCATTGCTTGGGTCACCAGACACCTGTTCCTCCTCCTTCACCTGCCTGCACAGGCTGGGCTTGGCAGAAGGTCCTGCCCTGCTCTTGACGTTGTTTGCACACTCCCCAGATTTCTTGTGACTCATGTCCGTGTGACAGAAACCCTTCCCAGGCTCTGCTTGCTGCCACGGATGTAGGAGCGCTGAGAGAGATGCATAAATGGTTTGTAAGATGCCTGCCACTTTCTTACTTAGGAAAAGAGAAGTCTTGAGGTTGGTTTCACACTTGGGGCTCCTCTTTTTGCTGTTTTCTTGTCCTGCAAGAAAATAAGATACAAATTACTTCAGACAGAGCACCTTCTTCTGCAGCTTTTATGCAGACAAAGCTGTTATTATAATTGAGAGAATTTATCTGTCTGTGTGAGATCTGAAAGATTAAATAGGCATTAAGTAGGCATTTAAGCTGTTTGGGGCCCTACATATCGCTGGTGTGTGTACATAAAGCTGGGCTCAGGGCAACGTCCTGCAGCCTCCAGAGACACCTACAAATACGTGGTTCTGCATTTGCCCTTGACTCCCCTTAAAATGCTGCTGTTACTGTTGTGGCTGCACATCTTTATTCAAAGTCATGTATGTTGAGGAGGAGTAGAGGATAACATTTATAGTAATTGGTAATCAAAATGAGAGAGGAAACAAAAGAAAAGGCCAATAATGCAAGACTATCATTAAGTGCCAAATATAATTTGTCAAAGGTGTTGCTTCTAAATTAGATGGAGGCAGCATTTTATCAGATCAATATTGTCTCAGTGACTTCAGTACAGTCTTAGTAGCTTTTGGCTAGCAAATATGAAGAATTGTGGTCTGCCCTATGCTTAAACAGTAAGACCAAAGAACTTGGTGAGTTAGTCACCCTAATTTCATCCACCAGAGGTACTGGTGGATGAAAAGCTGGACATGAGCCAGCAATGTGCACTCATCGCCCAGAAGGCCAACTGTATCCCTGGCTGCATTAAAAGCAGTGTGGCCAGCAGGTCGGGGAGGTGATTCTGCCCCTCTACTCCGCTCTGGTGAGACCCCCCCCCTGCAGTACTGCATCCAGCTCTGGAGCCCTCAGCACAAGACAGACATGGACCTGTTGGAGCGGGTCCAGAGGAGGGCCACAAAAATGATTAGGGGGATGGAACAGCTCTCCTATGAAGAAAGGCTGAGAGAGTTGGGGTTACTCATCCTGGAGGAGAGAAGGCTTTGGGGAGACCTTATTGCAGCCTTTCAGTACTTCAAGGGGGCTTATAAGAAAGATGGCAGCAAACTTTGTAGCAGGGCCTGTTGCGACAGGACAAGGGGGAATGGTTTTAAGCTAAAAGAGGGTAGATTTAGACTAGCTCTAAAAGGAAGACATTTTTTCACAATGAGGGTGGTGAAACACTGGCACAGGTTGCCCAGGGAGGTGGTAGATGCCCCATCCCTGGAAACCTTCAAGGTCAGGTTGGACGGGGCTCTGAGCAACCTGATCTAGTTGAAGACGTCCCTGCCCATGGCGGGGGGGGGGGCTGGACTAGATGAGCTTTAAAGGTCCCTTCCAACCCAAACCATTCTATGACTATGGTCAGAAAACCCTGTAAAACTGGGATTGGCAATGTCCAAGGGTTAGAGCTGATACAAATCACATATATGGCCTTATTAGCTATGAAGCCAGCCTCGTAGGTCAGTCACAGCCAGAAATGCAAAGCTCAACAGCAAACTGAGCTCAGTAGTAAATATGATAGCTCAAGGAGTACATGCCCTGATTCTTGGTGATGTTAATGGAAAAACAGCTATTGGCTTCATTTGGAGCTGCCTGTTAGAGGAAGTGCATTAAGTATTTAACCCAGCTGTTGCCCATCTTTATCTGCACATCTTACCCAGCCTGATTCATTTAATTACCAATATAATGTGTTCTTGCTGCAACTTAACACTATAATATAGTCTTACTCAATGTTACTGTGGTGCAGCTGCAAATCAAATACTGTGTTTTATTTCAAAATACAAGGTGGGAGTAGAGAAAGGCGTCATACAAGAGAGGGGCAACCGCATAACAGGAAATGGCATGTCAATTAAATTTTCAGAGGGGAAATGATATTTTAGGTATTTTCTGTATCAAAACATCATAGTAGCCTGTTGACAGAAGCAAGCAGCTCATTGTGTCGTAACTGGCTTTCATTAGCTTTCACGGTGCAATAGGAGTCCCTCACTCTGGCAGCACACTTTTTCATCTGTGGAGATGAAGGCCTCATAGACTAAGCAAACCTTAAAAAACTTGCCCCAAGGCCAAAGAAAGAGTCTTTGGACTGGAATCCAGGCATCCTGATTCATAGCCAGCACAACTTCCACTAAATGTGCCTCTCTAGTATCTCCTAGAAGGAAAGAATCATACATATGCATGCATACAAACCTATGCATCTGGCAGCCTCACACCTTGCTGAAGACAGCTCTGCAGTGGGAAGGTGCATCACGGCTGCATTTTTCGTCAGGAGAATATGCTAATTTTTGCTGCAACAACTGTATATAACCTGACAATTATTCTCTCCAGTCTCTTGGATTAACTGTATCTGTGGTTGAGTTTAGAATCCCCAAATGATTATGCCATAGGTACAAGATACCCGATAATATAACAGACCTTTTCTAATTTTTTTAAAGCTATATTAATATCATTTCTTAGGTGTCATCGTCTTTTTGTTTTTTCAACTTCAATCCATTGTGAATCATGCGCACACAGCAAAGAAAGAACAGAACCTACCGCAGCCTGTAAGCAGCAAGAAATTTCAGCTGGATGACTGTGTAAGGGGTTTGCAAGACCGCCAGTAATTTTTTATATTCAGAGTTAAATAGAGCAATAAGATGGAATTTAAGCTTTAGTGCAATGGATTGAGGCTCTTCAGTCAATCAAATTATAGTTCAATCAGTTCATTTTAATCACTTCTCTAGAGAGAAGTAAACCCCTATGTTGAAGAATATGCAGCAATTTTATTGATGGAAAGTTTAATTGTTTCATTTTTCCTTACCGTCTGTAACACACTAGACTTTTAATCAGTGGGAACTGAAGTTATAATGAAGTAAAGTCCACTTTCCACAGTTCACAACTAGCTGAAAATAATTGGGTTGAGACTCCCATCCAGACAGTGTAATGCCTCTGGCATTTTCCTGAAAACTACACTTAATTGCTTTGCTGATGTTGTTAAGTGGTCCTGAGGGGGATGAAGTAGTAAAGCTGCCCACATATGCAAGGAAACAATACACAAAAAATGTCTTACAAGGTCCTTAAAGGAGGACCAACTAGTGACTAGAAGACAATATATGGCTTTTTCCCGCCCCCCCCCTTTCTATACCAGAGAGAACACACAAGAGAGGCTGATAAAATAAACTGTGGAAATTCTATAAACACTAACAGTATTTTTATTTAACGGCAGAAAGCTTGGGACTAGAAGTACAGAAAACATCAAGGCAGACCTCTTGCAATCAACCCTGCAACTTAAGGCGAGCCGAACTCACTTGGCATTTTTATGCTGAATGCCGGTTAGCGTGCTGCCTGTCTTCAGCACCTTGGGCTGAGGAACAGATGTACGCTTGTCCCCAGGGAGGGAGGACAGCTCGCTCTGTGTGCTCTGAAGTGACAGGATGTGAGCCAGCTATGAGCCGAAAGCCTTGTCCAGGCATCAGTGGGACCAGTGAGTGTACCCCATTAGGCTCTAAACATAGCCAGAGAAGGAATAACACTTTGGAATTTCTCCTCATTTAGTGCATTTGTGGGAAACTGTCCTCAGTTGGATGGTGTTTGTATAAAATGGTGAATTAACTGCTAGACTCAAGGATATGCTGATGCAGAAATATGTTAGTTGTTTAATAGAGAAAAATACTTATTTAGGACACGTGAATTAGGTAGTGCCCATGAACTTGAATTCAGGGTTGGAACTGGAGCTGTTTTGGGGAGGCAAGGACAACAGGGCTAATTTAGCTTTAAGCAAGTGGGTTTTTTTTCTTGTTTATTTACATATGCAGGCACAGTAAAGTCTCTGGGCAGCCTGACCTTCCTCAGCTGATATCTGTGTAAACTTCAGTATGGCCTTTGCTTATTTTATTCTTGCTTTCACAGGCTCTGAGCTGAACAACTACCCCCTAAGGACTTTCTAGAAAGGATCATAGGCAAAATTTAGGCACTGAATTCTAAAGTTGAAATCTTAAAAGTTCCCTTAACCCTACACCTGACCCTGGGGACCCCTCAAGAGCCTCCAAGTTGGTACCTTGAATTTTGGCCAGCAAACCTCTACTGGCACCTGCAATGATGCTTTTTCCACTGAAACAGGCTTGAGTCTAGACGGGACTTGAGTACCTTGGCATGTAGCCCCCCACGTTAGCCTGACCGATTGCCATTAATATTAATAAGCTTTAACACCTATTTCTCCTAGGGCGAAATAGTAACCTCCCATGTGCTGGAACCGCCAACCATGTGCCAAGGACATCAAGCCGTCAGTTTTGAGAATAGCACTGGGAGTAGCCTATTGCGTCTAATTTACTCTGCTTGCTTGCCCCTGGGAGAACAGCTCAGCAGCAGCAGTGGTTGTGCTCTGCTGTTCCTGGGGTCCCGTTGTGGGATGAGTCACGTGGTATGGAATGGTTCTAGCAAAGGCAGCAAGTGAGGACTACGTTGTGACAACTGATGGGAGACTCTGCTTGGGTTTTGTACTCTTACTGATGTTGAAGGACTGCAGGAACCAGGGCAAATCTTCACTGCAGAGGAAAGAAACCAACCTGATGTGGCTGGCTGAAATGTGCCACTGTGTTGTCTGGCTGTTTTAGAGGGTACGCTCCCCCGAGCCTTCTTTTGGAGACAGGGTCGCTACCCCAGAAGGAGGAGTGCTTCCTGGAACTGTAACGCAGTACTGTGCAGCACCGCTGGCCAGCTGGACCTCACTTCTAAGCAGACCTGCTTGCTGGATCTCGCATGCTTTAAAGTCTTGCCATGGGTCTGAATGGAAACAAGAAGGAGCGAATGATTTGACACACATTCTCCTGATTTGACATACTGTATGGTTACAACATGGTGTGTCCTCCAGAAGAAATCCAAAATACATGTTCCTGTACAGGCACAGATCTGACTGTTCCCTTGATAAACTGTTCATGTGGAAAGATACAATTTGCACGGTTGTCATCAAAGCCAGCATATGTATTCATTTGTGGAAGCATGTCAGACACCATATGTCAGTAATATGCCTTTGATATGTTGGTGTCTGAATAATTTTTTAACAGCTGAATGGCATATGTTTAAATGTAAACATCTGTTCTATGTTTGTACTGTACTGTCTGTGTTCTTTATTTCTATATTTTCCCTTGACTAAGAGTTTGATTCAAATGCAGGAAAAGTGTGGGATTCATCCTGTTTTTAAAGAAAAGCAGTTTTTGTAGTATTTCAGCATCTGGCCAACGTATCTTTTCATAGATGAGAAGGGCATTTAAAAGGTAATTTTTTCCCTTTCGGTAACCAGAACAAACTCAGTTTTCAGGCAAAGTAAAAATTTCATATGACTAGAAGTTTGTTAAATGAAAAGATTATTGGTTTAGTGTTGGGCAGGTTCTGTAATGTATGGATTTACTGAAAAGCAATCCATGTAAGAGCGGTGTATTAAACCATGATGACAATAAATTGGTTTTATCCAGAAACTTTTCTGATGCAGTTAAAGAACTTGCAGTGTAATAAATGACTTAATAAAGGAATGAAATAATACACTATGTTTGTTAGGCTATTTATTATACATGGGTGAAACTGAAAACCAGTGTCACAACAAAGAGATTCAAAAGCAGTTATTGCAACTCATCAATCAAATGAGCCACTGGAGCACCATTCAGGATGCTACAACCAGCCTAAAAGGCACAGTTTGGTCAAAAGTAATGAACAATATCTTACTATTAGAGCAAAATGACAAGAGGCATTGTGAACCAGCTGGGACTACCTGGAGAGTCTAGAGATGAGTATCTAATGCTAAAGTACAGGAGGTGGTTGAGAAGCATTGCAAAGTGAGTTGGACTCATCAGCGTGGTGGAGGAAGAGGCTCCAGAAAGAAGCAACCACAATGGCAAGTTGCGTACCAGCAGAGTTACAAGTACTTCTTCAGTAAGTGTTTCAGCAAAGCAGACAATCTTGCTCTCATGAGTGTCCCACAACCGCCGGTCTCTACCTTTTGATAAAAACTCACCCATTTAGCAATGAATAACAAATGTCGGCTCTTGGTGGACTTACCGCAGTCTGGTTTCCGTATGCTGTTTGCATGGCTTGGCTCAGGCCTTAAAAAGAACAGAACAGCCATCACGTATAAGAAAATTAAATCTGTGTAAATCCCAAAGCTTCATATTGTGGTCACAGGATCACAGCATTTCATAGCCATGCTTAAAACAAAACAAAACAAACCATGAAAAGTTGAATGCTGTTGGAGCCACCAGCTAGTTAGTAAAAAATGACTGAAGTAGCCCAAACTGCACCTGCTGTAATGGCAAAGCCGATGCCTGATGCCTGGGCAATAGGAGGAGCCCAGCCAGGCCGAGGTGCCTCGGAATCAGTGCCATCTTGTGGCACTTCATGATATTAAAAAAAACCTTGAGCTACAATAACTGCAGGTGTCCTCAGAGTCAACTACAGTTCAAAAAACTTGCACGTTGTAAATGATATAAACCGCAGTAAGAATATGTAAATTTGGCCATAACTTCCGCAGTTGTGCATGGAGCAGCTCACAGCACCTGAATGATTAATGAGGCAAATGCCTACCAATTATGGATCACTGAAGGTGCACTGTGAGTTGCATGTAATTATAAATCCTGAGAACAGATGGAAAATTTTGCAATATCAAAAGCCTGCTCCTTATTAGCTGTGCAAGCGAAGCAGCCAGGCCGTGCAGCTGCCTTGCTGGGGCAGGGCTGCACCACCCATATGGCGGGCGGGCGGCTGCAGTACCATCACCATGGGACTGTTAGTGTGCGTTAGCCTGAGAAAGAGCCGGCATCCCCTTCCCTGCGCCCCAGGAGCCACAGGGCAGGTGCTGGCTGCTTTTACAAGAGCACCTGGGTTTAGTATGCTGCTAGCTGCGGACACTTGGAGTCAAGGCAGAGTTGTGCTTAAAACAAAACAAATACACCCCAGAAGCACCCACCCACAGTGAAACCCTGCGAGAGCAGCAGGAGCTTGCTTTTCAGACTCGGGCTGCTTCTGCATCACTTATGCAGTGTCAAACACTTCACTCCAGATCTTTGACACTCATTCCTGGCACCAGCGTTAGCGAGGGCCGACAGAGGCAGCTGCTATTACTGACTCAATGTAAAAAAAAAAAAAGAACTCCCAACACCTATCTTCCTCTCCCCACCCACCCAAATAGGGGGGAAGCACATATAGCCTTCATGTTGTCATTTTA
>NW_009225181.1:0-10770 GCF_000690835.1 Fulmarus glacialis
CAGCCGCTGCCGCCGCTGCCTCTGCAGTTTGCTGTGGGGTGAAGTAGAGCGGAGCTGACGTTCACCTTGCCTTCCTTAAAGCCAACTGTAATTCTTCAACGTAATTTTGATATTTTTTGCAGTTTTTTTTATTCACGGTTGTGGATGTAGATAAAGTTTTTAATCTCTACAAAGTTGTGCTGATTCTTTATTGCTCCCAAGTATAGTCAAGTCTTGACTTCATTGGTTTAATAAAGCAGTGGGATGCATAGATAATGTGACATTTACTCAGTGAACGTTCTATAGTCTGTAGTAGAGAAAAAGGCAGTGGTGATAATATTGAATAGAGCAAAAACTGCTTCCTGATAGTAAGTTGACACACTCTGAAATGTTTTCAGACATAAGGTGACTTACGTGGAGCTCCCTTGAGCAGGAGTGGGGAGAGATGCCCATAATCTATATCTAAATCCTCCCTGAGAAAGTTGAGAGCTAAGATATTACCAAAAAAAAAGGCCCCTCTTGAAATAAAATTAATATAGACTTACCTATGATTAAATTAAACATGCCTTCTGGTTCATGAAGAACTAGATCTTCATGAAATGCAGACAGAAGAAATACTACAGTGTTGAGCACGCAAAAGTAAAGGAGTCTGGATTTTACAACGTGGCCAAGAATACTAGGTGCTATTTCATTTTTCAGTTTAGTCTGAAGTGTGAAACACACAGTTCTTAAAAAAAACAACCATAGACTCTGGTCTTCATGCATGAGTCATAAACTATAATCAGTACTCATTCCAGTTAGCTGTCTCACTCTTAAACTCTTACAGTTTACTGTTAATTTTCACTTTAAACTTTCTTAACAGGGTGCAAAAAGTAAATGACCTTCTGAAGTTGGTAATCCACAAAATGGCTCAAAAGACATGTGACTAGTTATGTATTTAAAAAATAATTAATATAATAGGAAAACTGATGCTAGAAGAATTAAGTAAGAATACTTCTTCAAATCTGAGTGGCCGGAAGAAAGACAGGGAAGAAAGGTATCTACACACACTGAGAGAACAAGAATGCCTTCCTGTGCCCTTCTTTCTTCCCCTTTCAGACCCCTTTTTGGGGGAGAAAGGGGAAGAAATCCCATTGCACAATTCAGAATGTGCACAGTTCCAGCAGGGATGAAGAAGAGTGGTTTTGTTTCCATCTCCATTTCTCTGCTTGCTGTAGCATTCTGGGTTGTTTGGGGGTTTGTTTGTTTGTTGTTTGTTTTTGGCATTTCCCCCCTAAAAAAAACAAAACCAGCAAGTAGTCTGGAGTATGAGTCTTCTGCTTAAATTGCTGATTTGACCTAAAAACTCAGGACCTAATTGGAAAGGATTTTTTTCTGCGGGTAGATCTGGCCAGTGCAAAGCAGATGGGTGGTAACAGGGAGAAGTGACTGGTCGGGTGGCAGGGACAAGGCTAGGTAGCCCTATTTTAAAGGCCAGGGGGGTGTGTGTGTGTGTCAGGAATAAAGATCTGAGGTGCAGAGGAAGCAAATGACTTGTCCAGGGTTACACAAGAAGTCTGTGGTAAAGGAGGGCTCAAGTCAAAGATAAGTAACTGGTCTAGCAAACAAGCTTCCCTTTTTTTCTTTCCCTCTCTTCTCTAGAAAGGCTGGTTTTAGCTCTGGCAAC
This sequence comes from Fulmarus glacialis, assembly GCF_000690835.1. Taxonomy (NCBI): domain Eukaryota; kingdom Metazoa; phylum Chordata; class Aves; order Procellariiformes; family Procellariidae; genus Fulmarus; species Fulmarus glacialis. The sequence goes on from NW_009225181.1 coordinate 1,646, forward strand.
TCACTGACACCTTAGCGAAGATTATTATTAATTTTGCATATGCAGTTTCTGTGAGATCATTGCAAAGTTGAGCACTTTTATTTATTGGATGCACAGTGGATTATTTTGCTTTTGTTTATGTTTACTCTTCCTTGTCTTCAAGGTACAGCACTTCAGCACTTTTGCTTTTGCAAAAACACAGGACTGAACTTCTTTCTTTGTAAAGTTCTTTCTACTGCAAGGAACATTTAATTTCAGTTTTTAGTGGCTGGGCTTCATTGCCGGAAATGACCATAGGGATTGAAGTTCCTCATAGCCCGAACACAAAATTGACTTGCAGCTTGGTGCGCTAAGGAAACACTTCATAATCTATGGTGATTTTCTGCACTGGGAAATATGCAAAACCCCGCTGCACATGAAAACACAGGCTTGCAGTCCCAGCCGCCTCCTGAGGAGCAGAATTACGGAGCTACTGCAGCACATGTGGGACAAGGTCCATTTGTGTCTGTGTCAAGGAACAGTCCAGCAAAGAGAGATTACCTGATAGGTGCGGTGCTGTGCTATGCGAATTTAATAAATTTCATGGATTGGTTCATTGTACCAGGTGAGAGCCTATTTTCTCCTTCCAAGGAAAAAGAAATTTAAGTTCTCAACAGCTCTACTTACTCTGTAGTTACAAAATGTTTTCTAAAGTAAGGATATGCTTTATGTCTTTTTAATCTTTCTCATTTATCTGCTTTAGCCTGTTGGTCATACTCTTAATGAAACTTCCAAGTATAAATCTTGAAAGACCAATAAACGATGTATTAGTTATTAACGGTTAGTAGAATGCTTATAAAAATCACATCTGTTAAATGCTTAAGATTCATATTTTTAAATCCAAGTCTCTTATAAACAGACTTCAGCATACAGAGCAACGAGTCTATTTTTGTGTCTAGATTCTACAGAGATTTGACTAAGAAGCTTCTGTTTATTGTACACAGCAGCTTACCAGGCCTTCTTTGGATCTAGTAGATTAGATAGGATATTTCTTTATCTGAAGAATAGTGACGCCATCCCCCCCGCCCTTGAAAGTACAAAAATGATGTTATATTTGTGCAAGTTTGTTTAGGGGAGGCTTAACTTCCTCATGATCTGTTGGAAATTGTGTGATTTCTGCAATGAAGACTGTAACATGATTGTGTAAAGAGAACGGAGACCCACTTCCTTACGCATCACCTACCGTTGTCCATTTTAAGCCCTCAAAACACACTAAACAAGCCTGTTTAGAGAGGGGACATTGCTTTATTCTGTGGAGGGTGCAGGGTGGATATTTTCCACAAATCAAGCACAGCTTAGTTAACACAGGGTAAGCATTTTATACATTCCGAGCAACAGTTATCAGTACTTTTCACATTTACACTTAATCACCCTTACTTCTACTGGTTCTTGCAATGCCTCGTCTTCACTTAAAGTCACAGTGTCCTTTCTTTTTACTGCGCATATTCAAGTGGGGAAGGGGCCTTTTTGGGTAGGGGGCTTTCCTGCCCGTGGGTGGGGTTTTTACTATGCTAATTAGGATAGTTCACCCGTAGTTCAAGTAGTTGTTTCTTTTTCTGTTCTCTTAGTGCTCATCTTGGTACTCCCTTATTTTTCTTCCCCAAGGCCATGCCCACTTAACTCCCTACAAAGGTTGAATAATGTCTTGTTTCATTTCTCACCAGAGCCTTCCTGGGATTCACCATCCTTGCTGCATGTAATTCCTAAGATAAACAATGATGTCAATGTAACCTAAAAGCTAACTATTTGATTAGACTACACTACCAAATTTACAACTTGTTTTCTAATAAATAATATCCTCCTTCCAAAATGTGATTTTTAATTTTTTTTTTTACCTAGCCGTGAACGGCAAAGCATTGCTTTTAGTAAACTGGTGGGAAATCTATGTTTTTTTCTCCCATGTAAACTGTGGCCTGTGTAAATTCTTCTGTTTAGCATCACTCCTAAGCATCTACCATGCTTCCAGGGAGCTGATTTATAAATTAGGAGGAAACACTTGTTGTGAGCTTGCTATATCTTTCTGAGTGGCATGGAAATCATAAATGTTTTAAAACCTTGAAAAAACCCCAAAGGATGGATTGTTAAATTTGGAATTACTATCTAGTGACAGTACACAAACTAATTATTTTTACTACTGAGATGATTCAGAAATTTAAGACATTGGGTCAGTATCTTTAAAAATTGAGAGGTTAGTGGGTTTAGGAGTTTAAGCTTTTTTCTGTTGAATACTTCTTAACCACAAGTATAAGAGGGAAGGAAACAAGTAGGAGTGCATGCTGAATGATACTGCAAGACTGTTAGTGAAAAACTTCAATGTATGAGTTCTATAGTCAAGTAACTTTCCCTGGATAAGGGCAGGGGACAGGAGAGGATGAAAATATCTTCAAGCAAGAACTGGGACGCTAGGAGGGTATGCACTTGGAAGTATTAAGTGCAAGCAGTCATTTGGCTCATTCCAGGCTTTGAACTATTCTTTGGCTCCTGTACATGCTAAGAGCTTAAAATTTTCAAGAAGGCCTGCGAAGTAAAGCTTGCCTGCTTGTTAACGTTCCCAGTTTCTTGTGACTGAGGTACCTTCAGGGACACGTAAGAATTCAAGAGCAGAGGTGAGGATAGTGTCCAGGCCTTTAAATATCAAACATCTACTTATGACTAAACTATAAATATATGACTAAAACTTTGTAGTTAACTCTATGACCCCTTGGGCCATGGGGGAAATCTGTAAATTGCAGTTTATACCACAGCAATATAGTGTTCATCTGCTAGAATTCAGCTGCGTTGCAGAATTCTTCCATCAGTACTTTTGAGTTTGGTTGTCCATATGTATGAACACATTGTTAAATACAAGTTAACAGGAAAGTGAAGAAGTAGAGGCTTGAGTATTTGTTTAAAAGTAAGCTGGTGGCAGTTAGGAAGTTGTGGTTTCCGGGCAGTTTTGCTCATAGGCTTTGACAGAGTTTGCATCAATCTTCATACAGAAAACAAGCTCTTCCACTTAATTGTCTGCTGGAATTGAGTCTTCAGTTTGTTAAAAATGGTCCTCATGCAGACTTTTTCCCCTCTGATTGTTACCGTGTTCCAAGCTGTTCAGATCAATGCTTTGTAATTTGCCAATAGTTCAGTTATGTGGAGGGGATAACATTTTAATGGTGCTCAGTGTTTAAGTTAGTTTGAGATGAAGTTGTGGTTCCATTCAAGTCTTGTGTTAGCTGTGTTTTGTTCTAGTCTATTAGTCTAAAACTGAAGTTCCTGTAGTACTGGAACTGTGTTTCTGTGTGTTGATACCAGAAAGAATAAATACAATTGATTGTCCTGTTTTAATGATGCAAAATGTTTGAATGAAGTCACTGACTTTAACTTCTGAGACCATTAGGAAAACCCTAAATGCAGAATATGTTCAAGAGTCATTGAGAAACGGCTATAAAACCTTTGGTGCTGCTGTTAGGCTAGACCTTGATCGACACTGACTTCAAGTCACATCAGTAAATGGTCAGGAGACTCATTATGCTGCAGCCACGGGGCCTGTGGGAAAGCACAGATTTAGCTTTAAACTAGCTGGCTCAAGAATGCTTTTAAGTGGCTGCAGCAGCATAGTAAATGGCATAACATGTAAAATACACTGTAGGAGCGGAATAGGTACCTCGTGCTAACCTCACCCTGAGCTCCCTTCTGCTGCAGATCAGCTTCTGTGAACATAGCAGACAATTTACACAGAACTTGTTTTCTTAAGTGGTGGCTTCATCCTCTTAATAATGTTTTGATTTTGACTATTTTGGCAAAATTACAGCTGCCTGAGAAGAAATTTCTTTTTTAATTGATATCTTTCAGTATCTGAGTAAAGGTATGCTTATTCAAAGCAGTATCTTCTGCTATTTTAAATTTTTTTTCAGGAATATAATGCAGAAATGCAAACTAGGTGAGATGGTAGATCTGCAGCCTTGGCATGATGTAGAGATGAAAATGACCTTTTTGTCTCAACAGCATTCATGCATCCATGAGGTGCCAGATCCATGGATCTTCCCTCAGTTTCTTGCTTGCGTGACCTTCTTCCACACTCTTTTGACAACTCTTCTAACCTTTTTCCAGAGCTATTGAATGGTTAGAAATCGAAATGGAATTTCTGTCAGCCATTTATCACTAATAGAAATGATCACTTTTGGTGGAGTTTGTCATTGTCACCACTAAAAATGTTGATTTGTAAATCCACAGTTACCTGTATCTCATCTGATCTCTGCAAAATCGTCATGGAAATATGAATAGAATTACACAATTGGAATCATGATCTGAATTATAGTAGTATTTCCCTGGCTATGGGCTGATTTAGCCACCATTGGCTAATGAAGACTGTAGCCATTTGCATCATGAAAAATCCAACATGCCCTAATTTGAATACTGTATATACTGAAAATATTCTTAACAGAAAGAATTTCAACTCACCTTAACATTTTTCAGGTCATTAAGAAAATTTTAGGATTAGCTGTATGAAGATAGCAATCTCCTGCCTGCAAAACTTCGCCACTGTTTTGTTCCACATTGTGTCCATTAAACTTGGAACTGTAAACTGTTTATGTGCTTATGTACTAATGGTGCAAAAGAAACAGAACAGATGTGATTGAAATAGTGGGTAAACTGACTCTCATAAGACCTGTATAGTGGAAGATCATGAATTTTATCTATAGTGATAAGAATTTTTAATTCTCTGTGTATCTGTGCTTGTGGTAGAGTAGTGGTTTACATGTAAACTAGCAAGCTAAATGTGCTGCAGTTCTTGCAAGCCTTGTTCTTGAAAGCCTTGTTGGCAAATGAATAGAACTACAAGGAATGAGCAGGGTAGTTTGCTGTCATTCAGTGTTTGACTCTGTTGCAGGGATCCTGTTAGATATACAGAAATACTTCGAGCTTAGCGATGGGGATACAGGTCTGCTGCAAACAGGTAATAAAATCTCTTAAGTTCAGATAGTTTATTTTGCCTTGCATCTATGTGGTCTGTTCCTAAAACACAGTCTAGTTACTTATTTCTTCTAGTTCCTACTTGTGTGTGGTATTGCTCACTTCCACTTGTGGGCAGGCTGACTGTAATGCAAAACTGAAAGTCTTTGGTTCAGGGAAGACTGGAGTTGAGTCCTTAAAAAATCCCACAGTATGTGAATCACAAAAGATGAAGGAATTTCTCAAGAAATACAGAACTTGAGCAATTCACACATTTTATTTTTGTATAGGGTTTTTTGAATCTGCATTTCTCTTTTTCTAAATATCAGTCTACCTATTAGTTCTACAAACTCAGCCTGCCTTTCACCTCTGCCCTAAAAAATAACCTGAGTTTGTCTGAGGGGTGCGGAGTACGTACAATAAAAATAATTTGACCAATATTGTCTTTGCTCCTTCTTGGATTTCCAGTCTTCGTATCGTGCTACATGCTGGCTGCCCCCATCTTTGGATACCTCGGTGACCGGTACAATAGGAAAATCATCCTTGGAGGTGGTATTTTCTTCTGGTCTGGCGTAACATTAGGCAGTTCATTCATCAGTGAATTGGTATGTTCCTTTTTTAGAGGGTACTATGAAAATAATCTGCATACATCTTGCAGGAGTTGATAGAGTCCTTCTCTGATCACATTTGGAAGAGCTATCAGTGAGCACTCGCTCCCCAAGCCTGGACTAAACGGACTTTGTGCCGGAATGCTTTATGGGATGGTGGAGTCCAGCCTAGGCAATGGAGAACCCACACATTACTGTTGCAATTGATGGGATCTTATTTTTGTCCTGAACGTTTGTTGATTATGATCTTACAGTGCAGCAGCTTGTTCGGCAAGCTTGTGGTCTATCGACCCTATCCTGTAATTCCCTCTGGGGGTCACTCTTAAAAAGTCACTTCTGTGCAGAAAGTAGAAAGCACAGCAGTGGGATGTGAGGCAAGCAGGTGTGAGTGGAGGGAATACAGACATATGCAAAAGGCAGTGGAATTTTTATTTCCTCTGCTACATTTGATCCACTAAAATGCACCTCTTTAGTAGTAAGCTTGCTTTCTTGCACGGGCTTTTTTGGACTATAATATGTCTTTTGCCTGCAGTATTACTGGATATTCTTTCTTTCACGAGGACTAGTTGGCATTGGCACGGCCAGTTATTCCACAATAGCACCTACCATCATTGCAGACCTGTTTGAGGAAGGAAAAAGGACCACCATGTTATCTATCTTCTACATCTTCATTCCAGTAGGAAGGTTGGTTTTCTTGCTAGTAACTGACCTGTCTTTTGAAATTCTGTCTGACCACGCCTGCAATTTAATATACCCTGAGCCTTGATTAGACATATTTTGATGTATATCTGCATTGGCTCTGGCAAAACAATTTGTCACTTGCTTAGCATGTTTAAATAGAGCTGGTTAGGCTTATTTCTGTATTTACCTTGAAGAAAAATTTGCTTTTTTCCCCCAACATTTTTTAGGGAGAATCTAAACTCTGAAAAATGGTAGGCTTCGAATAAAATATTGAATCAATTCTAAAAGAAATATGTGCATGGGGTAGGTAATTTATTTCTGGGTTTTGGAAGACAAAAGCTTTCAGATATTTGTTTACTCGACAAATTTTTCAAGAACCCTTCATTAAATGTCTCCCAAGGAAGAATTGGCACTTCCCTCTCCTCTCTTAGTTAAATCGACATTGTGTCTGAAGAAGAGGTAGAGAAGGGCTTTTTAAGTGGTTCGGAGGCATACTCTTTACTAGAGCAGGCAGCCAAGGCTCAGCCCAAAAGGCAGATTAAAACTAAAGGAATTCCTGCAGGGCTTAATTCATGTGGCTAGCACAGAAAAGAGTAAATAATAAACTGCTTTATGGGCTGTCTGATCTGTGTTTGCAGTGTCATTCTACAGAATACGTATTCCAAGGGGAATCTGGGACATTATTGCTACCATCTCAAGTCTGCTCTGAGGAGGTTAGACTCTCTTTTTAATACTGGCTGGCAAGTAGACTAGCATAGACCATGAGGGTTGTTTCTGTTTATCCGTTTTGAAAATTATGACAGAATACTTCTCTGTGCTCTCCTTAGCTGGCAAGACATGTCATTTCAGCCAGCAAGAATTCATTGGTGCCTACTGATTATTCCTTTCTGTTGCTTACAGTGGTCTTGGTTATGTCCTAGCAGCCGGCATGGCAGATGTCACAGGTGACTGGCACTGGGCATTCAGGGTGAGTTACTCACTGTCACTAATGGGGCTGAGCCATTCACTGTAAAATCAGAATCATCACTGGGGTTTGTGTTACTTATGTTACTTATGTGCTCAGGTTGTCCAGGGCATTGTATCACCATGCCTCCAAGAATCATGCAATTCATCTAACAGGTGAGCTGCGCATGACTGTAGAAACACACTGCTCACCCTAAAAGCGGTGAGCAGTGGAAGGACTTTTTACTGTCTGGTCATGAACTTGGTGTTCAAGAGAACTCCTCCTGCAGGACAAGTGGAAGATTTATGCCTGGCTCTTGCAGAATGAAAGCAGGCATAGGTGAAATTGTACAGCAGCCAGGGCAGGTGCTGATGTTCCTCTTACCTGAGGACACACTTGGAATGGTTGTCAGTGCACCAAGACCTCCTCAAACAGAGGAAACTGAAGGTAAAATGATCATTATACTAGTAGCACCAGAATAATTCTTCAGGAAAATGCAGAGAGATTGTTTTCTGAAATACTGTTGGGAACAACTTCTATTATTTGAGGGTTTCAAGAAAACCCTGGTCATGTCATCATGATGTCTCTCCATACTGAACATCTAGTGCTTTGGAAGTACTTTGTCAGATCCTCCTAACTTATGTATAAAATCTACTAGTAAGTACAGGATGAGCAGGGAAGAATGTTTACTGGAATAACAGTCTGATGTTATTCAGATAACACGGATGACTGCGTCAGTGATTCTTGGATTTGTGGCCAGAGTACTATAGTACAGTTTTCTTTCTTCATATGTTTTTCTCCAAAAGCAGAGGGAGTGATCATGTATCTGTATGATGGGGAGGGAGGAACTATTATCTTTCCTCCAAAGTCACCATAAATGACCAAAGTCACTCTTCTTCTTTACCAATATGACCTACAAACAGCAAGTCACATCTATTTCTGAACATATCTGCAATTCTCCGATATGTAATTCTAACACTGAATTTGAATTGTTGTGGAATTTTCACTATAAGAAAAAAGGTATCCTTGATCTAACCAGCCTTGTGTCTACAGATAACTCCTTGCATGGGAGGCCTAGCACTGGTTCTTCTGATTCTACTGGTCCCTCACAGGACCAAGAGAAGGACAGCAGCACACAGAGCACTGAGCATCTCCGGCACAATACGGGTAGCAGCTGAGAAACCAGGTGTACACAGAACTGCCAAGGCTACTTGGTGTCAAGATGTCATATCACTTGCCAAGAAGTAAGTGATTTTAGCAACAAAGGGTCCCTCCATTGAGGAATGACCATTCCATTATTAGAAATAGGCCATCAAATCCTGCTCAGCTCCTTTCTATCACATGCTGTATACAAGATGATTGAAACACCATTAACAAAAATGTTTCTTGCACTCTTTTAAGGAGTGCTACACAAGAGATCAAAAATTTCTTTGCTTCTGCTATCCTCCCATTTTGAGGAGGGGGAAGGAGGCAAAGCTATGACGGCAGTGTGCTCCTATTTAAATCCAACTCTACTTTCTACTAAGTTCCCCCTTCCCTCTTGCTTTAACACATAGAGATTGGTAAAAGTGCACGTTTTGCAGGTGTAACTTTATCCGTAAGTGTTAATGCCTGAGGAAGGTTGGATCAGCATGTCTCAGGCAGTCTTTATATGGTATTTGTGAGCCTGCTGTGCCTCTGATACAAGAGTCTGTAGGACCCCAGTGTAGTTTACAAAGTAAATATGTGTTTTGACCAGCTAACCTTGGCTGGCAGATGACCTCTTCCTTTTAACCACACACAAATTAAAGCCGACACCAGCTGACCTGCGGGAGGAAGTAAAGCGCTGATTGCAGCGGGTCTCCCGCTCCCCGCAGCCCGTGGAGCCCTCGCAGGGGCAGGGCGAGGGGTGGGATGCGGTGTGAGAACGGCAGGTGCCGCTGCGCACCCGCGCCAGAGCCGGCCCC
>NW_009225182.1:0-12666 GCF_000690835.1 Fulmarus glacialis
GTATGTTTGTACATTCATGTTCCTGTATTTTACTTTCTGTCAGACTCTGAATTTATGAATATTATGATCTCTTTGGGAATTTGAGCTTTAGGCTATGCACTTGCTACCCTCAAAAGTATAGGCACCATTTGATCTACTTTCCCCAAATCTGTTTCAGTTTTGCACTTTCTCTGAGTGTCCATGTGGCTCTTAGTCACATGCAAAAGCCCTACGTGTAACTCATGGGTTAACTTAGCTGCACTGGGGTGCCTACACTCAGAAGAGAAGAAGGAGAAAAACCCTGCACTGTTATGGGTAGCAAAGAATATATTTTCTTTGTTTAAGAAGGTTGTGGGGGAAGGGAAGAAAATACCATCCCCATAAGTATCACTGTTGAAGCAGTGAACGAAGTTTAAGTAGGCAGGACTTGGGCTAGCAACACTCCTACCTGACTGGTTGAGAATCAGGGCAAATGTGCATAAAATAGACCTTAGTACTCTGATGCTCTCTTCTAGATGATTTTAAAAGATAACTCAGGGCAGGAAAAAACCCTGTCTTTAATTGTTGATAAAGGACATACCATGATTCCTTTCTTTTTTAGAAACTTCCTGAGGACTTTCTATTCTGTTTAATCCTCAGAGTCTCCAGCTTTATTACATTAGTGAATGTCTGGGGTTTTAATGCACTTTTTATCCAGAATTGGGCAGCCCAGCTAAATATTCATCACTTTTACTACCACTGGGGATCTTTGCTTTCCTCTTTTGTAGGGGTGCAAAAAGAAGTTCTTAATACACACCCCAGGAATCCCAGAAACAATTACATTCCTCCTATTTGAGAAAAGAAAATTAATACTACTACTTTAACCATCCTTTTCAAAAGATTTCAGATCCCTTAAAAGGAAAAGGGCTCCCTTATTCGATATTCTTACTGCATTGTAAGCTTTCTTCTCTTTTACCCATAGAAAATCTTTCAAAGTTACAGGCTAATTTCAGCCAGTGTCTGGCCTAGGGACACAGTTTATGCTTCATGAATTTCACTTAAATTCAGCTGATGAACTTCCCATTTTGTAGTGTGAACACAGACAAAGCCACCTTTATGTCAAAGGTGCTTCTAACTCCCTCCTGCAACTTCTGTACTCTGTCTAGATGGAGAGGCTGTTTTTTCCCGGTTAGCAGGGACTGAATCAGAGCAGTGCAACCTAGTAAAGCACCCCAGCCCAGGACCCATGCAAAGACGCACGTGTTATCTTCTGTAATCCCCTGCATAATGCTTCTCACCATTGCATCCCCAGACCCAGGTAAACTTGCCCAAACACAGATTCACAGAGTGTAAATAATACTTGTTGCATTGTGCATATAGTTTGTTATCCTCGCCGTTACATTTCTAAAGAGCAAAAATTTGAGATATCAGTCCCCATTCGAACCTCCTGGTAAAGATATTGTGCAGTCCCCAAAGGGCAAATCCAGACTTTATTTTGTGGGTTACAGGTTTTCCTACTTCATCATATCAGAGAAGAAAGACAGTGTCTAAGGGAGAGATATGGATTCAGAACTATTGTTGAGTGTTCATTCTAAAGGATAATGTTGGATATACCTCACAGAAAAAGGGAAGCAACTAATCAAATTGTAAATGGTATAAACAGGAGAGAATGTTATCAGCACTTGATCTCAGATAATCTATGCCCACGCAGCCTCAGAATATTATTAATCAGCCCAACCATGCAAAAGAAAGACCTTCATACCTATCAGGCAGCTGTCCCTGGACAGCTTGTAAGTGCCTTCCAGTTAACAGGCAATCAGTCATAGTCTAGCCCTGATCATTATCTCAAATACTTGAGAAATTATAGAATGATTAAAGCAGTGAAAAATCCCATCACTCATTGCATTGACTCCCACATGTCTAATTCTTACATCTATCTCTGAACTTTAAGCCTGCATTTAAATTTCTGTTGCTCTGGTTAGTATTTATCTTGTTGGATTTTCTCATGGCTTTGCTTTCGTCATTTCTCATAGGCTAGTAACCTAGTATCACTCTTTCTAAACTGACAAAAATGGTTGTCCTTTGCAGGCAGCCATCATGCCTGCTGTTGTTGCATATACTACCCGAAATTTTTTGGTTTCCAGTACTTCATTCTGTTTTTCAGCAATTAAGTGGGTGATGCTATACCCCTGTTGTGGTTTAACCTGCCAGGCAGCCAAACACCACGCAGCCGCTCGCTCACTCCAGCCCCCCACAGTGGGATGAGGGAGAGAATCGGAAAAAGAAGTAACATTCATGGATTGAGGTAAAGACAGTTTAATAGAACAGAAAAAGAAGGTGGGGAGGGGGGGGGAGGTAGAATATACAAAATGAGTGATGCACAATGCAATTGTTCACCACCTGCTCACCAATGCGCAAGCAGTGATTGCTACTTCCTGGGCCACGCTCCCTGTTTATATACTGAGCACAGTGTCATATGGTATGGAATACCCCGTTGGCCAGTTGGATTAGCTGTTCTGGCTATGCTCCCTCCCAGCTTCTTGTGCACCTGGCAGAGCATGGGAAGCTGAAAAGTCCTTGACTAGGAGGGTACTTAGCAACAACTAAAAACACCAGTATGTTACCAACATTCTTCTCATACTAAATCCAAAACACAGCACTAGGAAGAAATTTAACTCTACCCTAGCTGAAACCAGGACAGCTCCCACTTGTAAAAGCTTTTTAATCTGGAAAAGGAAGAACAAAATATATAGCACAAAGCAGCTAAATTTAACCTGGAATTAAGAACCAGTTTATATAAATTCCCACTCATGCAGTTACTGTGCTTCCAGAGACAGAATAATATTGTTACATCACCTTTGTCTACTGTTGGCCTATCTGTTGCGTTTTGTACTTTTTCAATGACTTGTTCTAATTGTGTAAAAAGCAGAATTTTCCTAAACACAGATATAGTGGTTTTTACACGCTGCATTTGTGTAGACAGTTTCCTTCCAGCCCAAAAGAAACAGGAATTGCTCCACAGGTTGCTTCCATTTCAGTCCTTCTCCAGGGCCCTCATATCTTCTAATAAATCTGGAATTAGAAGCCTAATACTACAGTGAAAATGCTTGGCCATAGGATGTGAAATGTTGAATGTGAATGAATACATTATTTGAGTTCAGATAAATTACAAAAAATGTGGGTTTTGGGGGAGAAAAAAGGTAACTTTGTCCCAGCAGCCTTTATGACAGATCAAGTATTCTATATATTTATTTTCATTTAGTCTCAGCAGATACACAGCATGAAGTTTCAGCTGCACAGGTGAGTCCACTGAGTTCAGAGAGACTATTCACGCAAAGAAGTAAGTTGCCAGCCTGAGTTCCTGAAGCCTGCACTCTCCAAAATTAACAGTTCACACTAATCCTGGAATTGTGTTTGGGCACAGTGTCAGACAGAGAGCTTTTGGTTGCCACTCATCACCAGGCATTAGTTACTCACAAATAGGCCTGCTGATTGCAGAACAGGAAAGGAAGGGACCATGTGATCCAACTGATCCCAAACCTCCCAACTTAAAATACCAGAATCGCTGGTGTTTGCAGGATGAGGTTAAACAAGTGACTTATTTTGGTTTATAGTCTTTTTTTGGGGCCTGACACGTGTAATTACAGTGCCTCAGAAAATGGCAAGTTCATGATTTGTAACACTTTAGGTAATGTACATATCAATATCAGCTGTGAACAGCATTCCAAAACCAAATGAATATTCTTTCAGAAAAGAACTGGTAGAAAAGAATCTTCATTGTTTTTACTAGATTGATATATACATGGAAACTCAAAGGACTTGCATGCTGAAAGCTTGTCTTTTTTTTCTCAGTGATGTCAGTTGCTCAAATGAAAGATTTTATCTTCCATGGGAAACCTCCTCACAGAGAATCACGAATTATTCCTGTAATTGGAGTAAACTGAAACACAGCAATGCATTCTAAAGAAATAATTCAGGCCACACTGAATTAATCTGCAGTTTTGGGAGGGGAGTTCCAGAATAGCTTCTGCCATTTTTAGAGTAGCCATGCATGCATTTTACCAAGATTTGAATGGAGTTATGAAGAAGAAGAATGGAACAAATACTGTGTAATTTATATGCTATTTTCAAATTTTGTTGCATGCATGTTTGCTAGTACCAAAGACTACACTGTGGGATTATTTCTTTTCCTGAAAAGAAGCAAATGATGTTCTACTACTGAAGCTGAGGACCACAATTTCTGCACTGTAAATCAGAGAGTTCTGGAGAATTAGGCTGGGGATCCTTTTGCAAATCTCTAGTATGTTTTACTGTATTTTTAAAGACCAACCCTCTTTTCTTTATTCTGTTAAAAGGTTACATTTGTATTACTCCTTTGTTTGCAAGCCTAGTCAGTAAAGAGGTGTGTGCTATATAGATGCATTAAAGAGATCCTTTGGATCAGTGCAATTTGAGTTTACCTTGTGCCCTCTTTCGTACTTGCTTTGTCCTTTGTAAACCATGGCCATTCCTTCTCTCTCTGAGGTAAAGTAGATCATGAGATCCTGATCTGCCTCTTCCTATACCAGGGAACATATTATATCATTATCTGAATGTTTGAACATTGATAATGCAGCTCTGATCAGGAGCAGCAGGCAAAGTCAGTCAAAAGTTACTGGTGCATTTTATTCTTGGTTTTCTGCCTGTAAAGCCTTTAAGCTTGGAAGTTGTTAAGCTTGGAAGAATGGGTTAACTTGGGTTAATATTCAAGGCCAATAAATTAAAATTATGCGTATATATCAGGTTTTGGTTGATGTTCAGTCAATGATATAATTGAGCTGATGTTCTAGCAGTGATATACTTCAGGCTATAGGAACTGTCTTATGCATTAGAAAAAGCAGCGTTTCTTGTATAAACTTCTCTTCTTACTGTACTGTGGCCACTTTCCATTATATCATATTACCTGGACTTCGAATTTTAGGAGAAGTACAGAATAGAAACTCTGCCATGCGATGAGATCTCCATAAAGAGTCTATCTCATTTTCCTTTTAGCTAAGATTGAATCAGTGCTTTTCTATCCTGCAAGAAGGAAGCAACATGCTTAAATTGCTTTACAGAACTGGGTTGTGAAATTTTAAAATAAACTGAGTGTTGGAAAGACACTACAGAAGTGTCAACCATTTACATGTATATTGATAGTTATATGTATTACTGCTTTGTATTGATTTCATCAGTCAGTTTCTCAAATAATCAAAGCATGCATTCACAGTTTTGGGACTGACATAGATTTTGACTGCATGCTATCTAAAACTTAAGAATTTATGAAGTATGCCCCCTTTACATACTTAAGTACTTCCATAGCCAGGTTAAATAGACTAGTAAATAGTTTTTAAGTGCTAATGCAGGAGAAGATTAATTCTTCAGCAAGGCTTACACATTTTTATAAATATCTAGAAGATAATGTTCTATTATTTCTAAAAGCACCTTTTTCAAATTATGCCCAACAATTATACTTATTTTATGAACTTCTGGAAAAATACATAATCCTTTTTTTTTTTCTCAAGGATTTGTGTAAGATATCTGTCAAAGAAAAAATTGCTAATTTACAGATGAAATAATACATATAATATTTTGACAGTTGTATCTTCCTCATGCCCTTATCTTCAAGCCTTAAGCTAGTTCAGTGGCATATAGTTTATTTACTGATACTGATGTTGAGTTAACTGTAAATTTGCTGTGCAGGACCTGCTCTTATTTGGAGAGTTCTCCACTACCGCCTTCATTACTGATCCATTACTGTAGAGAAAAAAAGCAGAGCACATTATATGAGGCCCTATGCAGGGATATTATTGCAAAGTCAGCACTCACCACAGTGCAAAGTGGCATCTTGAATATCATTCTGCAGCAAATATGGTTGATTTGGAAACTCATTCACTTTACAACCTTGACTTCCTTGCCTCTTTCCTCTGTAACCTTACCTCATCTTTAAGTGGTCCCAGTTCTTTCCTGAAACTTTTTATTTTTAGCTCTTCGAAATTCAATATTCTCGGTTTCCTGCAACAAGACGATTCAGTGTCTCTGGGGCCAAGAGAACTATAGTTGAAATATCCAGTCACTGGGGGAGGAGCAAAAGGCAAAGAAGTTGTGGACTTGGTCATTTTTCTCAGCACATCATGTTACCATTTTTCTCAGCACATCCCTGAAGGAAATTATTGTAAGAAAAGCACACCTTTGCTTAAAAAAAAAAAAAAAAAAAAAAAAGGATGTGCCTAAATGAAAAAAACAAAATGTGGAAATGACATCTGTACACCTGTCTTCCAGAAGTATCTTTTCAGAATGCTTAAATCTTCTCTCTATTATTATCTGAGACAGCTGCCAAGATTCTCTATCCAGACTGAATTTCATTTTCTGGTGTAACTCACACTGGTGCTCTGAACTAAAGTAGAAGCCTGAATAAATTTCTGTGGTTTCCTCCCACACACAGATTTGACTAACTTGCAGATATGTGTCGAGTCTTATGTTCTCTTCACAGTGATTCTCATCTCCAGCATACAACTTTGACTACTTGGGAATAAAATTTACTGAAGTACTTAAACATTGCTTTTTATGTATAGTTTAAATTGCCAATAAAAAGTATAATTCAAAAGATATAATTTTGCAGAGTGTTAAACGCTACTTATCAGGATACTTTTTCAGAGAGTCTGATTAGTATTTCGTATTATTTACTGTATCTTGAAAACTGAATACTTTCAGGAGTTGCTAAACCATCATTTTGCCTTTGCCTATAGTAGATTATACATGATGGGTCTAACGTTCATACAGGTGTAAATCAGGAATCACCCTGCAGGTGTGACTGTTACAGTACTGTCTTATTCATTTTTTCTCTCCACACAGAGGCAAGCTTTTATTCTTGGGGAGATGTGCAGCTTGGACTTATAACAAAACTGCAGCATGCAGAAGCAGCGCTGGGAAGGAGGGAAGGAGGTGTGAAAAAGGAAATTGGTTTGGTTCCTTTGAGTTGTGTTTACAAAGCTGTATTTTGAGACGGAGGCTCTTGGAAGTTGGCACTGCTTTGCCATCTGCATCATTTAAAGATTAGTGCGTAGCAGTCAGCACTCAGTACACCCACAATCCATCTTGTAGTTTCCTCAGCTGCATTAATGTCAGAAAAGGAAGCAGTATTTTAAAAAAGAGGACCAGGAACATAAATCTGATGTTCCTGCTACACTAGCATTGGTTCACTGACTTCTCTGTAAATCAGAATTCGCTGGAGGAAAAGCATGTCGCAGGGAGCTCTTTTCAAATTTTAATTTTTTGCCTCTTGAATAAACATATCCAAGTTGCGCATACCTAAGGAGAATGTCCCTAGAAAGACTAATATTTAATTTATGTTCAATTTTATCTTCTCTGTGACATATTGCCATGTAACTGAAAGTGATTTGTTTCCAGTCAGAAGGCAGGAATGGATTATCTGGAGAAGAAAATGGAGTATGTTTAGTGGGAATGTGGTGACACAATATTAAAATGGCATGTTTAGTTTGAACCATGACTAAAATAGTTTTGGCATGCAGATGTTTCTGCGTGTAAAAGCAGCAACATTATCATGGGCTTGGGCACATATTACAGTTCAGAAGATACTTATTTTTAGAAGGGGATGCATGGCACTGTACACATTGTTAGCTACTGTATTAATATCACCACTAAATCTAGCAAAACCTTACTCATTCTTTTTTTAAAGTGGTGAGAAACTGAGCCCGCTACTTGATACATTTATTTCTCTTGGAATACAAAAGCCTGTGAAAATCTTATGGCCTGTGCTACTCATAAGGTCAGAGAAATTGGTCAAAGAAGCTTCCTCTGGTCTTCAAATCCATACATCAGCTCATCAGAAACCACGTAAAGAAACTATGGTGCTAACCAGATGATGACCTCACCCTATAAGTATATAAGTTAGGAGGATTATATGTGTATTTAATATAGGAATAAGCCATTAGGGAAAAAGATCTGAGAAGAAGGGATTATTGACTACCTTAAGGGGAGCACAATTCTTAAGGGGAGCGCAATTGGATGGCGTGTCTAGGGCATGTCATTCTACAAAAGTAGAACGCACAGCTTTTTTCAAGAAAAACACATTCATATAACTCAGAGGGTTGAAATTACTGTAATTAATGAGCAGTTAAACATCTGTGGTGCATTTCAGCATCCCAGAAGTGCCTGCAAGGTCAATGATCATTGCAATTGCAGAGAAGAAATCAGCCTAGAAAGTTTTATCTCTGAAAGCTTTGCAGAAATAGTTTAGATTTTTAAAACCTGAATGTTATTTTCCAACTCAATGATTCTTCTAACTTTGAGAAACACATCATGAACAAGCTCAGTCCTGCATGGGAATGTGGTGTTTATGACATGAGGAGGGTTTACAGCTTTATTTGGTAAACAGGTTTTCAGACTCGCTTCACAAAGAATTGCTAAGGGTGTAAAGGAAACATCTAATGCCTTCTGAGTTCCCCTTACAAGATTGTAACAGAAATGTTTTAAAAGAAAGCTTTTAACTTTTCCATGTGGAGTTGCTCTCTTCACTCTCCAGGTCTTGCTTTCTGAGACACTTGGCTGCCACACTATATGGCAGCGCCCATGTACATGCTTGCATGTTAGTCTAGCTCAGCAGGGTGCACAGGGAGACCATGGCAAAGCAAGAGACTGAATTGTTTTTTGCAGATCTCCTTTGACAGGATAAAGCTGCAGTTACTGATCTTAGAGTGATTACAGAGAAAGAATGTTTATCCCCTTTTACAAAGCACTCAGTTGAAGGGCTCTACTCACATACTCATGTTAATGTTGGTGACTACTGGGAAAGGCTGCTGAGGATTTTTTGCTTCATACAGCCACAGTTTGCCCTGGATCTGCTTTAAGAACACAGGACTCTTGCAGAAATCAACAGAGAATAAACAACAGCTTTATCTACCCAGCAGACCTAATTTGGGCAACTTGTTCCACAAGTAACATGTTTTGTATCTTCAAACCATAGAACAGAGTTAGTGAAAGCATGAGAAGCTTCAGGAACCACTCCTTCTTCTTTTTCATTAGTAAAAGTTTCTTGTTCAGCATAGGAAGAAAGTAGAAGTTCTTTTCAAAAAAAAAAAGAAAAAAAAAACCCAAAAGACCTGAAAACTGTGTACAGTCTGCTGTACAGAATATCTGCTTGAAAGAGGCCCATGGATTTATGGTGTGGCTTCACTAAATCATTGTTATGCCTTTCACTACCCAAACATTGATGAATGACCTTTATAATGGACAAGAAGGATCCAAGAAAGATTAAAACAGTCTTGAAGTTCTCATAACCTGAAGTTCCTCAGACTACAAAGAACAAATGTAGGCTCTGAGATAAAAAAATAAGAAATCATTACAGAGGTTCCTCATAATAGTAGTAAATATAGAGGCGTGTGTCTCACAATACTTGAAGGCCAATTCTGCAGGGCAGTTGAACCCTTTGACCATTGACAAATTTAATCATAGAATCATAGAATCATAGAATGGTTTGGGTTGGAAGGGACCTTTAAAGGTCATCTAGTCCAACCCCCCTGCAATGATCAGGGACATCTTCAACTAAATCAGGTTGCTCAGAGCCCCATCCAACCTGACCTTGAATGTTTCCAGGGATGGGGCATCTACCACCTCTCTGGGCAATCTGTGCCAGTGTTTCACCACCCTCACCTTAAAAATTTCTTCCTTATATCTAGTCTGAATCTACCTTCTTTTAGTTTAAAACCATTCCCCCTTGTCCTGTTGCTACAGGCCCTACTAAAAAGTCTGTCCCCATCTTTCTTATAAGCCCCCTTTAAGTATTGAAAGGCCCCGGAGCCTTCTCTTCTCCAGGCTGAGCAACCCCAACTCACTCAGCCTTTCCCCACAGGAGAGGTGTTCCATCCCCCTTATCATTTTCGTGGCCCTCCTCTGGACCCACTCCAACAGGTCCATGTCTTCCTTGTACTGAGGACTCCAGAGCTGGGTGCAGTACTCCAGTTTTGATTTAGTGCATCCAGGACAGGGTTTCTAAGGACATTCACATGTCATGCCTTCACTGCTGTCTTCCCTGATGACAACAATGGGGCTAGGTTTATTACTTTAGCTAGTAAAGTGCTTTCTCTGGCCACCATTAAGAAGTGGCAGTCCCAGGGCCTCCAAATGAAGGTTAGTGAGAGCACCACAAAACCTTTACCTGCACAGAATCAAAAGGCCTTGCCCTCAAAGGAATAGGAGTTCACAGATTTGTATTTAAACAGAAACTGTATAAGGATTTTCCAAGCATGGTTTAAAGTGCCTTCCATATTCTTGAAGCACAAAAATTTAAGAGTTTATTCATAAAGCCCAAGAAGCAGATTTCTCAGGCACAGTTATTTTGTGTTTCTCACTTGTGGCAGTTGGAAAGTTGCTTACCTACTGGCTTCGGCAGGAGCCTAGGCAGACTTTCTCATCAGAATAAGCTGACGGACACACCTCCAGGAGAGAAACAATCGTAGATTTACAACCATGCTTACTACACAGGACCTTGTGGAATGTGTCTGCAAATGAAGAGAAAGCAATAGTTCATTCAGCCTTGGGAGTGCTCTGATCAAACCCCAATCCTTTGGCTTACACTCTGCTTGTGCGAAACTCTCACATGTGCAAACTGAAATTACTGGTGTTTCGTGCTACACTAGATTTATAGGAATGACACCAGCCATACCAGAAAGAAAGATAATACTAGGCTGCAAGAACTTATCCATGGAGGATCCCTCCAGCCACCCCCCATACTCCATCAGACCTCACTGCTACTCATAAACATGGTTATGAAAACCTCTTTTGAGATCAGGCTGAGCTTCCCCAAGACAGGTAGTCACCATGGATTTGGACTGGACTCCATCCTAGTGACTGCAGGTCAACACCTACTGGAGCTGCTCCAGCTCTTCCTCCTGCAGCCATGGCCTGTTTTATACATGATGGATGCCGTTATAGGGACCCTCCCATTTACATCCAACCCTGTCGACCCATCTCTCTTTTTGACACAGCTGTTCAAGACTGCTGGGACTCTCAGTCAGCTATGCCTAAACTATCTCCTATATGGAGAAACTCTATGGAGACCTAAAAGCCTAAAAGGCTTTTAAATGAAAATACTATTGTGTGGAAGTAGTATAATTACAATGTAAGCTAGGATTCTCAACTTAAGTGCATAAAAGTCTAGCTGATATGGTGTGATGGGCTAGAACTCGAAGGGATTCACATACACCTCTTTTTGAAGTCGCTGTGTCCCTTCAGAAGAAATGTCTTGCTTTTAGGCTTGATTCCAGCCAGCTCAGAGGCTTTTCAGCTTTCAGCAAACTGCCCAGCCCCTTCCACAGCCTAAGAAGTGCCTTCTCCTTCCCTTCTGAGACCTGCCGACTTCCTCCTGCACTCAGCAGTTTCTCTGCATGCACCACAACCCCTCAACAACATGCAGCAGCTCTTCTCCCTGATTTATCCTGCTTCCTGGCTTTTTCCCACAAGCAGGTTTGTTTTCTCTCCAGGGTACTCCCACACTGTCTGAAAGCAATGTAGGAGAACGAATAACTTAACAAAAACACAATGAAACCCCACATTCTTTGCGTTGTACCCTTATTCACCGTTGAAATTTGGATGTAACTTTATTTATTTAGCCATTTTCCTTTTAAAACCAGACTTTGTTCCACTGTTACTCCAGCCCTCTCTCTTTGGATGGGAAAGAGGAAATAAACTCTCCTCACTCCATTTAATTCCTTATCCAAGGGTGTTTCTGTAGGTGACCCATAAGTTTTAACAACACACTTTCCTGGTTGGCAGGCGAAGAAGAATTTGATCTACCTTCATTTGCAGTGTTAGATAAATACTTTTATGCAGGCATTCAAAAATACTGTGTTCTCTTAACAACTCTGCCTGTCAAACAGAATTCACAGGTGGTAAATAAAAGTCTCTGCATTGTCGTGCGGCTGACATTTCAACTGACTTTTACATCTGCCACATTATGTTCTCCTCTTGTCTAATCATAATGTTCACATCACTGTTAAACTGAATGATTAGCTAGTGCAATGGATGCTACTTGGTTCAGAGATCCATTATTTCTTCAGAGAAGCAGGAGATAGCTCAGCTCTGAGACTCTACACGACAACTGCTGTGTGGGACACCCACAATGCACCAGTTGTTTGGATCTAGAATGTCTTTTCCTTGATGTAGGATTATGGTTCTTTGCTGAACTAAAATACTTACAAATTTGGAATAAGTTGTTTTTACTTGCCTCTAACAAGAATTGACTATAAACCCCACCGGTGTGTTTCATACAGTACTTAAGCAGTTTGTCCTGGTTTTGGCTGGGATAGAGTTAATTTCCTTCCTAGTAGCTGGTATAGTGCTGTGTTCTGGATTTAGTACGAGAAGAATGTTGGTAACACACTGATGTTTTAGCTGTTGCTAAGTAGTGCTTACACGAAGTCAAGGACTTTTCAGCTTCCCATGCTCTGCCAGGTGCACAAGAAGCTGGGAAGGAGCATAGCCAGGACAGCTGACGGAACTGGCCAATGGGGTATTCCATACCGTATGACGTCATGCTCAGTGCATAAACTGGGTGAGTTGGTTTGAGGGGCATAGCTGCTCGGGGACTGGCTGAGCATCTGTCGGTGGGTGCTGAGCAGTTGCATTGTGCATCACTCATTTTGTATATTCTATTATTATTATTATTATTTT
>NW_009225182.1:12686-14543 GCF_000690835.1 Fulmarus glacialis
TTTTTCCCCACTCCTTTTCTGTTCTATCAAACTGTCTTTATCTCAATCCACAAATTTTCCTTTTTTTTTCCGATTCTCTCCCTCATCCCACTGTGGGGGGAATGAGTGAGCGGCTGTGTGGTGTTTGGCTGCCTGCCGGGTAAAACCACAACACATTCAAAGAAATAAATTCAGACTGAAATTCAGGAGTCATGAATTTTGACAAGGAATGATGCTGTTCATGGTGAAAACAAATGAGGATAGTTGAGTTAAGTTCAGTGAGAAGGTGGCTGTGAAGAGCCAGGAGTTTTCTTTTCACTGAGAAATGGAGACATCTGCCAGGTGCCACTGAGTAAAGTGAGGTGACAACAGCTTCCAATGACTATACCAGAGAATGACTGATAAAAACTGCTTCAAGTGAGCACTGCAAGTCTTATGCCAGAAGCAATGTGTCTGCTGACAGAAAAACAAGAATATTAAAATTAGAATTAGTAGTTTAGGCACACAAGAACCCAATGCTTGTAAAACAAACAAAGCCCAAGAACATCTGGCTTGCTTTCTAGCCCCCATGCTGCTGTCAGTTTCTCTGTAAACTCTTTATATTTCCAAGTATCCTTTAAAATAAAGGAGAAAGTAAGTAAAGGCTGAGGAAAAGTACTCAGCTGACAGACTTGGATATGGGAGGCTTTCTTGATCCTGTCACGAGCAGGATCAAGCTTGAACTGCTGGGCTTGTAGCTGCCAACAAATCCCACGTAATATGAAGTCCAATCTAAAACTGAGAGGGTCCAACCAGTCCAGGACTGTCATTGCTTCACTGCATCACTCGACAGGGCACCCACGTACTGCACCTGTGTTTTAAAGCTTTCCTTTTCCTGTAGTGCAAAAGGCAATAGAATTGGAGAGAGATTATGTGGCTACTCTTGCTCTGGGAAGGCGGCTTTGATGCATGACATTCTAGGTATGTAATTTTAGTACCTGTTAGGTATTGAATCCCAGCTGCTATGGGTTGTAGTTTAAAAATATACATATTAAAAAGGTAATTCACTTTCAGCACTAGACGTGGGTGAGGCAAAGACTAAGTAAAGTTTCTGAAGAGCAGCATTTTCCCTGCTCCTTGCAGCAGGTCAATACTGTTTCTGGTATCTGTGAGGAAGAGAAAGCTCAGATTACACAGCTGTCATCATCCTCTTCCTTTCACAGTTGTGATTTTAGTATGTTTAAATACTATTGTGAAAGGCCACCTTCTTTGCTTAATTATGAAATGAATAGTAGCACTAAAACCAACAGAACCACTGGTTGGTTGTTTGTTTTGTTTTTTATTGTTGCCCCTACATAATCTGTAAACACAGTCTTTAGAGGTTATAACCAGATTTGTCATAATATCTGTTTACTTGTGCTGGATTTGTCAAGGTCCAAGGTTTATCTGTAGCAGCTGCTGTACAAACATATAAAAAAGAGTGAACTTAGAACTAATAATCTAGCTAAACGTGAGAGAGTACAGGAACTCCTTTTTTACCTCTCAAGGGTGAGGTGCATCCCAGCAGATATGAACCTTTGTTTTTTTGATCATGTATCAAAATGCAGCCTAAGCAACACACTCTTGAAAGCACTGGTGAATAGGTATGGATTTAATTTGTGTTTGGAATTAGGCATGCTTTTAAGCACTATACTAAACACTAGAGACCTCTATCTCTTATAGTTCCCCAACTATCTCTGTGCTACAAGTCTTTACAACGATGGTCATCCCTGCTGGTGCTGGACGCAACACGGACTTGACCGCCAGACTGTAGGCTGAGCGGAGCTGCCTGCACATCTCCAACCCCATCATGGCTGTCCAGACCATTTCAGGACGCTTACAAGTCTATGGGGCTGGGTG
>NW_009225183.1:0-7405 GCF_000690835.1 Fulmarus glacialis
GCCAATGAGTTTGCATGTGACGCTGGCGCACTCTGTACCAACTTCTGCCACGAGTCGGGTGCATTTGACTTCATCTGGGTCTTTGGATAACTGCTCGTTGTTCAGGGCATCATAGATCACTTCCAGCACGACTAATTCCCTCGGGTATTGGATACCTCTCTCTATGGTGGTCCACTTGCATGGGTGACATATAACGTCTTACGGGTCATTTACAGGTTCTGCCTCTTCCTCCTCCTGTTCTCGTGATGGCCTTGGTTCATTTTCATCCCTTACTAAATGAGCTGATTTTCTTGTGTATTTTCTTTTTTACATAGGGGCATGGGTTGGTTCTCAGTCGCAGGGAGCGGAGTAGCCGCCGTGTCTGCTGTTGGGGGTGGAGTAGTCACAGGGCCTGTTGTTTTGTCATCACATGCAGGGTCCTTTTCTTCCCCTTGAGGGTTCTGAGCAGTGTTAAACAGGGCTCGGTAGGAGTGGGCCAGGCCCCAGCACATTGCAGTGATTTGTGTCTCCCCAAAATGGCCGGTGACAGCATACTTTTTCCAAATATTCTACCAATTTTTCAGGATTCTGCACTTGTTCAGGGGTGAAGTTCCAGAACACTGGGGGTGCCCACTGTCCTAGGCATTTGCCCATGCTATCCCACTCACCCTGCCACTCATAACTATCCAGCCTTGGGGCAGATCTCTGGATGACATTCTTAAATTGCTTACTAACCTTGGACAAAACCAAAAAAATATTCCCAAGGACTACCAATAGATGTATCTTAACTACCCAGGGATGTTCAAGGTACTGACAAGTTATCTTAATGAAGGAGAAAACATCACTGAGGAAGGTAGTGAAGGTGCATAATAAGAGCATGGTTGCAGATCAGATAAATTAATATATAAATTCCTTAATACACGCTAGTTAATCTGCTGTTATCTCAACCCTTCACTGCCCCACGTTGGGCTCCAAAAAGAACTGTCATGGTTTAACCCCAGCCAGCAAATAAACCCCACGCAGCCGCTTGCTCACTCCCCCTCTCTGGTACGATGGGGGAGAGAATCGGGAGGGTACAAGTAGGAAAACTCGCGGGTTGAGATAAAAACAGTTTAATAATTGAAAGAAAACAAAGTAGAACAATAATAGTAACTATGATAACAACAATAGCAGAATATTCAAAGCAGGTAATGCACAATGCAACTGATCACTGACTGCTGCCCGCATGTTACTAACGGGGGGTGGGGTGTGGGGTGGGTGAGTCCCCCCCTGTTTTTTATACTGAGCATGATGTCACAGGGTATAGAATACCCCATTGGCCAGCTGGGTCAACCACCCCGGCTATGCTCTATGCTCCCCCCCTCCAGCTTCCCCTGCACTCGGCAGGGCATGGGAGGCTGAAAAGACAAACAAAAAGTCCCTGGTGCAAGCACCACCCAGCAACAACCAAAGCATCAATGGGCCATCAAGGCTTCTCTCATACCAAACCCAAAACACAGCACATCCCCCAAGCTATTGGGAAGAAAGTTAACTCTGTCCCAGCCAGAAGATGTGTGCTCCTAAATCCCCTAATGATAGCTTTTGAAAAATATTCCCTTAAGTCAGTAGATCATTTTAAAAAGTACAGCAGAAACATAGAGGGCAGTAGCTTGTAAAGCCATAAATCTGACCTGATTCCTAAGTGACTAGAGCTTGCAGACTGTGGCCTTTTTATTTCATCACAATGCAACACACTACGGACTGGTCTGCCTCCTCCCTTATACAGCTGCTTTTCCAGGACATTTTTTTTCTTTACTGGCATAGTTTCTGGAGACTTTTCTGTTTCTCTGTAGATTTCTAGGCAGCTGCTCCTCTTGCTTCCTTATCTTCCATCCCAGCTCCTGCCACTGCCTCCCAACTTGCCCTCCTGCCTCCCCAGCTGGCTCAGTGCCCTCCTCACCTTCCTTTTTACTCCTGCCTCTTATTCCATCTGTACCAGTGGGGACCCCAACCTAAGAGGCCCAGCAAAATAAATTAATTTGGGACCTGCTCTCAAGTCCTTTTCCCCCAGTGCTGAAGTGCTTCAAATGGTGAGTCACTATTTCAGCTAAAATCCAGCACCACCAGAAAACAGCGTTCCTACAGATTTTAGCTTTTATTGCATCATCATCAATTATTAGCATCATTATTGATTTCTCTGTTGCTTCTCATTGATTCACCTCAACTGAAATGTGTATTTTCGATATAAAGTAATTCACTGTTGTCTCCATTTTAGATGTCTAATTTGAGAAAATGACTTGAAGTAATGAAAGGTACTTTTGAAAGCTGAGGCCGCTTTCAGTCAAAGAAGGCTTGGAGAGGATTTCTTTGTCACATGGCAGTCACTGTCAGTGCATCAGAAGGAAAACTTTCTTCCCCCAGATGATAGCATAGGCATAGTGCAGTCCACGTCTACAGCAGCAGGATCAACACCTGCCCTCCATGCCGTATCCAACAGAGATGTTCACAGCCCATCCACAAGGACAGTCAATCCTGTGTCTCACCCTTCATCCCATCCTGCATCCCTAGCCTGTGCTAGCTCTGACCAAAGGCCTCTGCATCCTGGTGTTGTCCGAAAAGCGGATTCATGCCTGGCGTGCAAGTAACCAACATGTCTTCTTTTTGTATTGCAGAACCTAAGTGATAATTCACAGTTAGTTGAGAAGAAAATTCAACAATTAAAGGACTTAGCATCCGGATTTAAGGAACGAGAAGGATAAGATCTTTCTTGGTTATTTTCGTGGCTACGAAATTTAAATTAGCTCAGACAGTTGTTCTTATTTGCAATACTGATCGTCATCTTAGTTATAATTACTTGTTGTATGATTCAGTGTATGTCTTTTTGTAGACCAAATGCTTATAAGTGAATGATGTGAGACTCATGATGCTCAACATCGTAAGTCTCAAAGGGGGGAATAGATGCAGTAGGTACAGTCTGTTACAGTACGTCTTATTCCATACTTCTTGCTTCTTTAATTCTAAACAATGAAGACTTGTTGCTTAGGAGTTAGGTAACTAGCAGGTATTGTGTTTGCAGGTGTGTAGCATTGTTAGACCCTAGTAATGATTAACTTTGAAATTAAGAACCATAAATGAATGTGGTCCAGACATGGCTCAGAGACAAACCTCGACCTTATAAGGAAAGAAAGGAACAGGTTCACAAAGAGTTCACTACCCTACTGACCACCAGAGACCACCCGAGACCCTCAAGAAGACCCTAAAGACTTTAGTGCGCATGTGTCTAGGATGATGTAATATTATAATTAGTTCTCAGAAATTTAATGAATATGTAAAAGAGAAACTTAAAATATGGATGAGAAGCATGGATATAAACAGGAAGGTGATTAGATCAGGTGTGCTTGATTTGTGGCAAGTTCACCGAGCACCCAGGCCTGAATAAAACAATATCTCTTCTGAGTGTGTGGAATTGGTTACTTGCACGCCGGGCACGAATCCACTTTTCAGACAACACTGGGAGTGGCCAAAAGAGATATTCTAGGGAGGAATATCAGAATAAGTCAAACATACAACCATGTTTCTGTCATATGCGCCCCAACCTCCAGCTTCCTGAGCTGGATGTTGTTTTTATGTCTTAGAAACCCTCGCAGTGTACTCCTCTTCATTAACTTTCCCTGTCTCCACTTGAACCCCCTAAACTTTGCAGCCAGTGCAGCTTTGGCAGGAGTGCCACACACAAGAACTGCCTCTATTTGCTTGTTGTCAACGTACCTCCTGCTAATTTCACCTGACAGCCCTCATTTCTCTTGTAAGAGACATAGTGAGCAGTCATTTCCCTCTCCATTCACTCCAGGGGCACTTAAGGAACATCCAAGAGCATAAGGACAAACATTTTAAAGACTCACAAATTAAGAAATCTGAGAATCCTTTCAAACAAGAAAACAAAGTTTTCTCACAGTTTCATGCATACTTTAAATGAACAATGGTGATGAGGAAAGAACAGTCTCTTGAGCTGAAGAGGAGCCGTAATCATGAACATCTAGGAGCTGGCTGCACTTAGCTTTAAATGAGTGTCTCTGGAAGGGTCTATGGATGGAGAACATTACCCTGCATACTGTTTGTGAGTTTTCATTTACATTAAATAGAGATAAGTTGGCCACCTACTGTTCATATTTGCATATCAGATGGTTTTGTCTCACATCAAGATAAACTAAATGGTTTTAGTTTAAAACAGATGGCAAACTGTTGGCAGGAGCTTTCAGAGGCATCAACAATTGTACAGTAAAGTAGGACTCATAGGACAGATGAGAAATGAAATACCCAGTGCTAGAAAGTGACCTGAAATTAAATCCAAGGTATAGGCCATCACACAGCAGGATGTTGAAAACCTTCCTACAGATCTGCATTCTGCAACTAGCTCCTGTCTCTTTCAAGGACAGAGCAAAAGACCCAGTTTGAAAGGAGATTGCCTTTTGGAGCAATGAAACTCCACATCCACGTCTGGATCAGGCTATTTGCATGTTTCTCACAGATTGTTTCAAACAGAGTTCCGGTCTCTCCTGACTCAGGTGAGAAAAACTTCTCAGTAACACAGAACAGCTGAAAGAAAACACTGCAAAAGCAACTCGTCAACTTATCAAACATGAGCATACAAAAGATATTCCTGAAAAACACACACATAAATACCTCACTATCTAGGTTGTCACCTGCAGATCACCTGCCTGAAATCCTGATTTAAACACCTGGCTGGGGAAATACTGCTGTTGGGATACACAGGCAGGTCAGTAAGCACAAACCTGCTGAGGGATTACCATGACTGGCAAGAATGGAAAGACCCACATTTCATCTTGTTTCAGTGCAAAGTCCTGAGCATGGAGGACTGCTCTTCATCTGGTGCAGGAGCTGCTGCTGGCATGAAGAGCACTCCCCCATAACAGGGAGCCTGCCTACAGGCTATCCTTGCTGCAGGAGACGAATCTGAAAGCTGCCACATAAATATTTTTGCTGCTTAGAAATGGAAGCACAGGCCAAAGGCTGTTTAATTCAGTCTCGAGAAAGCGAGTCAGCCAGACATGAGGAGCGACAGCTGTTATGTGGCACTTAGTTGAAGCTGGCCCCACAAGCTTTTGCCACAATGCAGAACACTGTTTCTACATGCCAGCTAACCCATCCTCTACCATTATCATCATTGCCAATCAACCATCATCCCTAACCATCCTTCCAGCATCCCTATTCATCCCTTCATGACACCCTGAACTTTTGATTATCCTGAACTTTGGTTCTCATCCTGCTGGGAGCTCTGAATAACTGCAAGAAGATAGTAGTTTTGAGGAAATCCAAAGTAAGAGCCGGAGGTTTACTCCTTCTGTAGGCACTGACAAGTTAAAAATTGCTTTGGATCCCATGGAAGGTTATTTAAAACTTTCAAAAATGCATTAAATGCCCTTTCCCAGGGTTTCAATGCTTCTTTTATTCAGGGAAGATAGAAGTTTTCTTATGCATAGATGTATTTTAATTATCTAGCAAGAGTAGAGAAGGAGAAAGATATAGGAAGGAAAAGGGTAGGTGTGCATTCAGTTTCTCCCACGATCACACAGTCCCTTTTCCCTACACTTTCTCATAACTCTCCAGTGAGTCAAAATTCTTCTGCAGATGAGCCTAAGCTGAACCAAATGTTTTTGAAGCTTGGCATGTTTTTCTTAAGCTGTTTGTCTCTCCACTCAGAGCTCTTTCCACAGCCTAGGCCTCCTGGGCTCCTTTATATGGTCCCCAAGACTTCCCAAATTCCCCAAAGAAGAGTCATTCTCAAGTGGAGTCAGCACTTGTGTTTCCATTTTCGTGTGAATGATTATGTGCCACTGGTTTACTGATTTGGCTATTGTTTTTTTCTGAATCATCAGAATGAAATGCTATTACAACTCAAAAAAGTTGCACTTAAAACAATGTTGACATAACATTTTGATTTTTTACATCCTTTCGTATCCAAGACAAGTTGGCAAGATTGCTAGATACACATGTACTACACTGCTGAATCTTTAATTTTTAATAGAAAAATGCTTCTGTACAAAAACTTTGCTCTCCTATGTTCTTGCTCTCCTTTTTCCTCATGCACTCATCTCCAAAATACAACGCTGCTTATCTCTGTATCTCTAGTATCCTACTGCTGGAAGTCATTTCATGTAATAAAAACCAAATTTTTTTCCTTGTACAGAAATGCTGACATTGGTCAAAACCACACACATGTTCTTACAGACAATGAGAAGGCCAGCACACAACCATAAAACCTTCTGATATAATAAAACCAAAGTAAAAAAAAGAGATTAAAACAATCACTTCCCCCATGTAGTTACTGAGATGGTCTTCCATTTTTCATCTGTCTTTCCTCTTTGATCCCAAATTGACTCCAATGCACACCAGTCAGTCCAACTCATCCAGCATATTTTTCAACCAGACCCAGCATGAGCACATTCTCCTCTCTGATGTGTATGCTTGGAGCCTTTCCCTAATCAGTGAGAGTATAGGACAGAAGCACAAAAGGCATAACCTCTTCCTCCTGATCCAAGAAAGTAGGACTCCAAAAGCCAGTGCTTACTGCTGACATCAGAACTTCCTTTACAGTGACTGAGAGCAGCAGTAAGACCACAACGTCTTGCCAGATAGTCACATCCATGGAGAACTGAAGGCTGTCTGCCACTCTTTACAACAGGTGAAGGTGCAGAGCCAGGACCTAGAGAGAAATCGCAAGTGATTTTACAAAACCGATTTTTTTTCTTTTTTTTTCCTTTGTTTAAATCCTGGAGGAGGAGGTAGCTCTCCCAGTGCACACCCAAGAAAGCATCTTAATCTGGCCTGTGCTACAAATGAGCTACATAGTTCCCAAACACTCTTGGGACAGCAAAACTCAAACCAAGCACACTAACATAACATCAGGCTGAGGCTACACAGGGATGTGGATCCTGCACAATTTCCAAACCAACCTCATTTAACCCTGGGATTCCTTAAAGCACTTTGGAACTTCAGTGATTTTGACCTGAGCTTCCGAGATACAAAAGAAACTAAGGACAGATCCGGTTTGCAGAGTGAATTTTGATGCGATGATGACTTTTCCCAGTTCTGCTCACCACATTCGGGATGCAACCTCGGCTTCAGACTCTTTCCTTGATTGCCTAACTTGGGGAGGAAGACAGGCTTAGGATAAATTGCAATGAAGTAGAACAGAGGTTTTTGGGACAGGGGAGTACCAGGAGGATTAGTACAGGCACACTGTCCCTGCTATTAAAAGCAGCCATTCTCCTCCAGAATACATGGCCACCTTGTCCTGGTGTCCTGATCCAATATCGGGGGAGGTTTCGATGTGATCCCAAGAGCGAGATTAAGACACAAACGAGGTCAAATGCCGTATGTCTTTGTCCTGGTTCTGGCTAGAGAGCCAAGGAGTGATCAGCAAGAC